>NW_025777052.1:0-107805 GCF_021130785.1 Homalodisca vitripennis
GAAATTGTATTCTAATCAATTACTACATGTTAGAGACTCATAAAGCTAAAAATAAGTGGATGGAAGGATGTGTTACTAAAAAATTAGTCCAACAATGTCTTAGGTCTGTTGCAATCTGGTGTTGTGTATAAGCGACACATTGATCAGCTGATAGCTGTTGACAATCCCCCTATCCTTGCAGCAGACAAGGACGTTGCAGCATGGTGGCCATACCAAGGCCACACTAGAATCCCAGCCCAGGCCGCGCTGCTCATGTTGTGACGTCACAGTAAGGGGCGGGCGAGCAGCGCTCGTCTCGTAAGAATAGCATTGGCCGCCAGGACTCACCGTGAAACTTATCAATATTTCAGCATAACCGGTGAAGTTAGTTATCCTATCTCAGGAGTATCCCTTTAGCACAAATACTTCATCATAGTACATAAATATTTAATTCATTTGGAATTATTAGGTAAATGAAATAAGCAATAACAAAAGTTATTCTTATTATAAAAAGTTACTATTTATTGGCTTAACTTATTAACCTTTCTTTTTTTACATTTGCCACGCTCCTTTTTTACAATTTTTTACCTTGTTTGTTTGCTATAGTTATTTAAAAGAATATTAGTAAAGATATTTATGCACTTTTTAACATAAATCAAAGAACTAACAGAACAAGTTTTACATGGAAAAAATGTATGAGTCGCTAAGGTGATCTAACATTAAATTGCTTAAAACTTTTCTCTGTTGTTTTAACATTAGACACATTTTTTCATACCTGTCCGCTTACAACAAGTTTAAAGAGTTTTAAGACAATCAGTTTAAAATATTTTACAACTAAAACTAGATGGGTACTTCAAACTTCCCCTGTCAATGACCTGTAGATAAGAACTGTACACATTGTTGCTAGAGACTAGCTCTTTGTATTCTACAAAAGCATTTTTCAAATTGTTTACAAGTATTCGATTTTAGCATTTTGAAACATATGTACCCACCTATGCAGGGCTGTATTTCTAAATAGGCTAAGTAGGCTGCAGCCTAGAGCGGCAAAATTAAGGGGCGGCAGATTTGAAAAAAAATTAAAATATTAAAATGAAATATTTGTGAAATACAATATTATTTTCCTTATACGAGTTTAAGTTTGTGTTATATAAATAGAGCTTTTAGGAAACACATACACTTTAATTTCCTATTTCGTTGTATGTATTACTACAATAATATGTACGAACGCCTTGTTCCTTCGCGCAACGAGCGGCGATCTGCCGATTTACATTGGCAACACCCCCTGGCAGCCGGCAGCCCTGGGTGGCTGGCGCGACCAGCTCTCCGCTCCCCTGCCCCTCCCCACCTCTCCAACACTGGCGCTCAGCTGATAGTCACCTGACGCTGTCACGGACCGACAGACGCACCCTCTGACTCACGACTCACACATCCACAGATTACACTACACTACAGTCTACAGTGACTATACTGCGCTGTCAGTTGGTGGTTGATGTTAGTGTTGTGCACACGGCGACTTATATAAGTCGTTGACGTCGTTGTATTCAGCTAGTTCAATGTTAAAGTCAACAATCAATTGTAAGTATGATTGAATCTGAATGAGACTTAGATGTAAGAGTGGAGTGAATGGAAAATTTTAGCTAACAAGTAACCATTGCAATAACATGTGGGTCGTTGTCAAATCAACTGTCCTTTCGAGGTCCCAATATATACAATTTTTAATAACTTTAATTTTAAGGGGGCGATTCACCATTGCGGTTTTAGCAACCTTTGGCCGGTCGGCTCCCATAAGCGCAATGTTAATTTCACGCTTGCAGGCTTGTCGAATTCAAATGATCATATTCCAACAGTGCTCACAAAATGTGCTCATAAAAAGTAATATATTTTTTTACGGAAATCTATTGACAACTAATCAATCTAGGGTTCTCGATTTTTTAATTTCCTCTCAAAAAATCTGTTTAGCCTTCAACGGGCGGTTAAAAATCACTAATTTTTTGGACTTTTTGCCAAGTCCCCTACACTATATTATTTAATATTTTCAACATTTAAAAAACGGCAATCCTAGATCACCATTTGAGGAATACACCAATACTGTACTCTAAAATTTAGGATAACTTAATTCTGTGAGCAGTGATCATTTGAATTCCACGCCCTGTTTTCATGGTCAGCGGCGTGTTAGAGCACCCCCTTAATAAAATATACTCAATTGTCGTATGTGTTATCAATGAACCAATTAAAATTTAGGATAATTACTTTACTTGCTTATTACCGCTGCTCTTGTACTTATTACTCCTTATAAACCTCATGAGTGTTACTCTCTACATCATGGAATGTTAAGTAGGTACCCTAAATCATGAGTGTTACTTGGTAGTTTTAAGGGAAAATTGTTTAAACTACAGATATTTTGGCATATTTAACATATGTTTTAGATAAGTAAGAACAGAAGTACTCTAAAACTCATTATTAAGACAAAATAAAATTTTTTGGCGAGTGAAACTCAAAGAAATTGAAAAAATCTCATAAAAATTCATGTAAGTAATACAATGTATTTGCTTGCGTTCTCACAGAAAAAAGTCCAACATTTTTCCAGATCCCCTTTTGGCTGGTATATGTGTGCCCTCCAGACCTTCTTCCTTCTTCCCATATAAAAAGAGCTTTCAAATCTCGTTTTCTCCAGGACCCCTAGGATGGCAGTTACGCAGATTACGCTCCCAAATAACTGACTATTCGGTTCTAACGTAGAGTTTTATATTTTAGGCTACTACTCTAGGGAAGTTATAGCATGACCGGTGGGATGCGCGTGAGGAGTGGAGGAGTTGAGCGCGTGGGGGCACAATCTAAAGTAGGGGAGTGAATACGGTGCTACTAACCCTACTGAGAGTTTTCGGCTCCCGGCTCATAGTGGTGGCGGGAGCCGAATATTGTAATGTTTGCCAACATTTCTAGACCCTTATGTTCTTACCACGGTGGTCTTTTATGATGAGCAATTTAGTATAGGAGACCTTGAGAATATTTGAACATTTCTAGTCTCTTTTGAAGTTACGGCGACGGACTTTTATGATGGGGAATTCAATACAGGAAATGTTGGAAATATTGGGACCGGATGTACGTGATCTTAACAATGACTATGTTCTGCCGAAATTCACCCTGCTGCTGCTGTTGTTCATAGCTCACCCTTCTTAATAAGTTCGCAGTAGAGATACCTGGTGGTAAGAAAGGGTTCTCATAAATTGGGAAAGGGTAGGAATGTATATTATTCTTGATCTCCAACGACGACAACAGTTCAGAATTGTAATTGTTACGCTTTGTTAGCCATTAAAATTCAATTTTATCATATACTAACCGTGTAAGCTTCAGGATTTACGATAGTAGATACAATTATACACTACAAAATTTTCACCTGACATAGCCTAGCTGCTAAAATAAAAATTAATATAAAACTGGTTAAACTAATTTGTCAATATACACAGTAGAATAAGGAAAAACTCAGTTTTATCTACCAACTTGTATCAAGTTAATTTAATGATGAATACTTAAAATAACAATAACGCCAAAGATCCACACGCAATAGTTAACATAACAAAACCCCGTTGTCGATGAAAATTATTTATTGTTCTTCGAACTACACCCAAATCAAAATTGTCCAGATTACTTTTAGTATGTTTGCGTTTTCTTACTTTGTTAGGCGTACTAAAAGAATTGCCAATTGGACTTATTTTTTTCCTCCTTCAAAATTCGTACTTCCAGAAATTCCAGTTGCCTCTACGACACGCTGTTGAACTTTCTTCAAATTTACAAGTGTGTTGGTTTCTGCTTCCCGTTTCATAAAATGGGAAGCACTTCTCTTGCTTGGCCGTGTATAACCTTTCTACCTCCAATTTTACTTTTTACATTATGATCCATCTCAAACTCTTTACTTAAAACGTAATGAGCACAACGCAATTAATTCACAAATTGTATTACAACTCGTGAATTGGCACAAGCGAATGTTTTTAGGGCGGCACGTATAGAAGACTGGAGACCGAAGTTCACAAGGCTGAATACGGCAACAGACTGAGCAGCTCCACCCCCCACCACTTTAGTTCCGTCTTTGCCTACGGCGCATCTCGAAGTCACCGGTCATGCTATAAATTCTCTACTATACTAGCTTCTCTACAACTACAATGAGTGATGGACGGAAGAGGCTTAGCGGTGCGGAGTACAAGAAACGGGCGAAGAAGAAACTTGAAGAACAAGAACGTGTATTGAAACAAAACCAAAAGGCTAGATTTGTTCTTTAAGACGCCAGGAGAACAAGAGATTGCACCAGTACTTGAAGGACCTGCACTTGACGATTCCGTTGACGAGACGGCCGGCCAGCTGGACGACAATGTTTCAGCTGGGCCAAGCTGCTCAAATCCACCAGCTAATCTAGCAAGTTTAAACGAAGACATCATCATACCTCACGAGATCGCCACTGAAAGCCTTTCGTTGGAGCTGCTGTCACCCTGCTGTTCCAGCGAAGATCCAGCTTTCTGGGTTTTGAATGATGCAACTCGAGATTCAATCGCAAAAAATGGGTTCAAACAAAATATCGACCTGGATTTCTCAAACAGCATCAGAGAATACAAGGATCAAAAACGATATTTATCCAAATCTCTGTTTCAACGAACATTGAAAAATGGAGAGGTTCAGGACAGAAAGTGGATGGTATTCTCAAAAAGCAAGGGTTCTGTTTATTGTGGCCCTTGTTTGGCATTCAATTTCAAAGAGAAATCCCAGTTTGATTGTAAAGACGGATTCAAAGACTGGAAAAATGGTGAAAGTCGGGCCAGTCATCACGAAAACTCACCAATTCACAAGTCGGCAATCATTACTCTAAAATCACGAGAAATTGCTCTGAAACGTGTTGGCAGTATGTTAACTGAGCAGCTAGACAAAGAAACCAATTATTGGAAAAAGGTTTTGGCCAGGGTTATAGCGGCCGTTAAGGCCTTGACATCAAGAGGCCTTGCATTAAGAGGCGATGATGAAATCTTTGGATCAAACAGAAATGGAAATTTTCTTATGGCTTTAGAGCTTATCTCCGAATTCGACCCTTTTTTAGCTACTCACATTGAAAAATATGGTAATTGTGGAAGTGGTCATACAAACTATCTCTCTTCCCAAACGTGTGAAGAAGTCATTGAATTAATGGCTCAAAATGTAAGACAAGAAATTTGTGAAGAATTGAAACAGTCAAAATATTTTTCTCTCATAGTTGATTCAACCCCAGACATGTCTCATGTAGACCAATTGGTTCTTGCAGTCAGGTATGTTTTAAATGACGGTGTACCCTGTGAACGATTTCTTACCTTCATCCCGTCAGTTGGACATACCGCAGAGGGTATGTTTAAAAGTGTGATGAGAGAACTAGGAAATCTGGAAATAAACATTGATGACTGCCGAGGCCAATCGTACGATAATGCCTCAAATATGTCGGGGACTTACAATGGTCTTCAGGCAAAGATAAAGAGCAAAAGTCCTTTAGCTCTATTCATCCCGTGTGCGGCTCATTCTTTAAATCTGGTCGGATCATCTGCTGCTGAATCTTGTGAAGAAGCGTGCAGATTCTTCATGTTGCTTCAAGAACTTTATGTGTTTTTATGTGTTTTTTACATCTTCTACAAAACGATGGGAGTGCCTGATAGGTTGTAATGGAAGATTCTTATCAGAATAATAAGACTATAAAAAGGGTGTGTCCTACACGATGGTCGGCTAGGGATGATGCATGTCAGAGCTTGCGAGAGTCTTGGGACGAAGTGTACAAGGCTTTGACAACAATTTCAAAGGACCCAACAGAAAATGCTACAACCAGATGTGAGGCTCAAGGAATCGCTCGGAATCTAGAACGTTTTGAGACTGCATTTATGGTATGCTTCTGGAGCACTGCCCTCCATAGAATTCACAAAGTCAGTAAAACTATACAAAGTGGAACCGTTGACGTTTTGTTAGTCAGGGATTTGTATGGTTCTCTAGAGGAATATTTTGTGTCAGAAAGAAACAACTTTTCTTATTTCGAGGAATTGGGTATGAAGATAACCAAAACTGAAACATACGATTCATACGAAAAAGACACAAGCAGACAAACCAAGCGAAAAGTCTGGCCAGACGAAACCCGGAGTGAAGAAGTCAACCTGACTGGCAGAGATGACTTGAGAATTAACACATTTCTTCCAATTCTAGACTCCTTTATTTGTGAATTTAAGAGAAGAAAAGTGGCCTATAGTGACTTTGTAGATAAATTCTACTTCCTGACTCAATTGTGTGACAGCAAAACAGACATCAACATCACAGAAGAGGAACTAAGAAACAAGGCAACGAAACTTCATCAAATTTATCAAAATGACTTAGATTCCGATTTTATTGAAGAGTGCATTCACTTCCAAAAACACTGTGCGGTGGGAATGGACAATCCCTCAGATAAAACGTTGGAAGGAATTTCTACCTTTTTGAGAAAGAACTCGTTGCATGATGTTTACCCTAACTTGGACATAGCAGTACGAATTAGTTTGTGCATACCTGCAACTAATTGCGCGGGAGAACGTAGCTTTTCCTGCCTTCGAAGAGTTAAAAACTACTTACGGACAAGCATTTCTGAAAACAGGCTCAATTCACTTTCCCTCCTATGTATAGAAGCAAATTTAACAAAGAAGCTCTCTTATGAAGATTTAATTAAAGATTTCTCAATTAAAAAGGCTCGTAAGAAAGCTCTGTAAAATGTAAATAGCCTACTGTATATACAATAAATTAGTTCTGTTAATCACACAATGAACTTGTATTAGAATGTACAAACGTTATTTTTAAATATTTCAACTCATGCTTATAATAAACCAGTTATTCAAATAATTTTGTCAACTTTAATTTCACCTTGCAAAACCATTTGATTGATTTAAATTAAACAATTTTCTAAGATTTGAAAATATTTAACAACATTCCAAGTAAGTGTAAGTCTGCAAAAAATACACATTTTCTAAAATGTGTGTTATTTGGGCTGCAGTTCCATATAGTTCCACCGACACAATCGAATACGAACATATCGATTGTTGATCAAGCTAAAACATCGTGCCGCGGCGTTAGGTTAGGTTATTTCACGTTATTTTGTGTTTCTCGGTCGGTAAATAACGTGAAATAACCTAACCTAACCACCGCGTCGCGATATTTCCCCGTTATTTGACTAAACATTAAAAAAATTTATAATACATTAAAACTGTTACGAAATGCTTTAAAAACGCCATCCAAATTACTATTTTGTTCTTGAAAAATGCAAATTTTCCCGGGGGGGGGCCGGACCGCCGGACCCACTTTTGGCGGGGGGGGGGTGTGCTCCCCTTTTTGGGGCGACAAATTATCTTAAGCCTATAGGCGGCAAACTGGTAAATCCGGCCCTGCACCTATGTAAACTAAGGCTACTAAGTCATTCTCTGAGATGGCAACATCATTTAATGCTTTAATTACATCTTCAAAATCAATATCATTAAAATCAAAGCTATCACTTTCTTCAACAAGGTCTGATACAACCTTTATTAGGCTGACAGCTTTCAGTTTTTTTTCTGCCTCAAGAACTTGTACAACAAAAATATTGTAGCATCCTCCACACATTTGTCTGTACTGCCCAAACCTCGCTTCTAAGTTATATGTTTGAAATTTACCTATTAGTACATACAATACTTAAAACTATTTAATAAGTACTTAATTACGACTATTATAGTCTTTACACTGTGAACCAAGGCAGTTTGAGTGTCCAAAGTGAGTTTGCCATTTCGTTTCCTTCTATTACCTGTTTCCTCCCCTTGAACTGGCAAGCTGTCCCATGCTTCTAACCACTCAACAAACTTCATTAAATATAACACGCTTTCACCCGTCAACTTTTGCACTGGATTACAAAACTTATCATTAAACCTCACACCTTAGAAGGGGTTCTTTACGTTAACAATCTTCCACCACGTAAGAATTATATCTAAAAACATTGTTGTGCCAAAAAATGCATTACTGTTATTTTGAGTAGCATGGTGCTTTAGAGCAGCTATGTTCTTAACATCAAACAGTTTCACACATAAATCTACGTTTTGTCTCTCAATATTAGTTGGAAATAAAACTTTTTTTTAATGATGGAGCTGTTGTAACAACATTATTTTCTTCTAATTTTTGAATAATTTTTAGATGTGAAACACTTGCAAAATGAGTATTTTTACTATCATAAAAGTCAGGGAAGATAAATGATTGATTACTGTCTGATTGGTTCAGCCAGTTGTTTCTTATACATTTAAAAAGGTGAACAGTGTCAAACATAACAAAAATTTCCTGTTGTTTGTTACAAGGATTGAAAAAACTACTCTTAAGTGTTCCACCACAAAGCTTTGTAAACATAGCTCTGTTAACACCATTGTTGTCGAAAATAATTGTTAACACTATATACCCAACATCAGTTAACATTTTCAATACTTGTAAAATTAGACTATACAAATAATCACTGGTTAAATCTCTACAGGGAAATAACCCTACAACATCTTTATTGCGTGAAAGTAGTGAGCTTATCATAAATGACTGAATGGTTGTTGCTAATCCAATAGAGTTTTGGTTTTGATTATGAGCTAGTCCTTCCAATTTACCACCTGTACAGCTCATTTCTGGTTTTACATAAATTTCATCATTAAGTAAGCTACATACATTTTCATTTTCTTTCATACAGGATAACTTTTTTTTAGATATCTAATATGAGTAGTATCTATTCCAGAGCTACCAGTTCCTAAGTTTGAGGTAAAAGATTGCAAGTATCGTGGATGGGGCATAGTCAAAACTTTGGCATCTCTAATCTTTTTGTATGCAGCTGGAAAACAAAAGAATAACGTTGCAAACCAAATTAAGGAAGACGTACAATATGAAATTTTAACTGAAGCTGCTAATTTAATTTGTTCTTTAAAGAAAGTTAACTTTTCTTGTTTCTTCTAACATCCCATCCAACAAACTGCTTATACATTCTACTTTGTCTGATTTTGGTATGTCTATTACTTCAGAGGATAGCTTTTTAATTATATTTCTTAGCTTGGACCAACTGTCAATTTGTAAGTTCTGTGAAAACGTTCGCAAATAACTGCTATTCTTGATCAAGTTATTATTTTTAACTAAATAAAAGGACAAGTCGTCTTTAATGTTTAAGGACAATGTAACTGTAGGGTAAATATTGTCTTTAATGGAAACTAAAAATAAAAATAGTTGGTTGTTGTCCTGTTGATAATATATAAGTTACACATCTTACTGTAATTATTTGTGAGACAGCTGAATGAGTCAATTAATTGTGTCCCGCCGTTCTTCCTCTTGGGTTTGTTTTTGGTGTCGCTCTTCTGCTTCCCTTCTTCTTTCTTCTGGATCCTTCCTCTCAGCCGACAGATACTTTCCAATGTAGTTTGGCAAGTTTTCAAAAATCGTTGGAACCGCATCGTTCCTTAACTTTAGCCGACCCCGCTTAACTGTTAAAATGGTGCCGTCAGGTCGAGTTACAGTGTCTACCTTTATTATATATCGCTCGTCAAAATGTTTAATGCACACGCGGGAGTTGGACGTAACCTCATAACTATCTCTGTGAATCGCTCTTAGCCACGTACGGAATGTCTCAGGATCTTTCGGAAATGACAATTCCGACAATTCAACAAATGGCTTAACATAATTGGTTTTTACACTCTGGAACTCAACATTTACTCGGCATATTTAAACCAGGCTCCGACAAAATCCCCAACACACACACACAGTATCCCCAACAGATGTGTCCTGTAGTCAACAAACGTTCACAATAGACTGGTGTCAATGACAAGTGAAAGTAAGTAAAAGTATGAGGGTGCGAAACGCCGAGATGGTTGAGCCGGAGCCCGCCCCTTACCGTGACGTCACGCAGCCAGCGGCAGGGCAGCAGCGAGGCCTGGGATTCTAGTGTGGCCTTGGCCATACCCACTATGAGCCACAACTGAGGGATGCCAACATCACAAGGTCTAGGTCAGGTAACGGAACAGCCCCCTACCCCTCTGACATACGTCACAACAATCCACGCCTTGAACCCTCACCCCTCCAAAGTCACTCATTGTCTCCAACTGTCACAGTCACAGCTGTCTCTACACCGGTCAGGCGCTATCCTGAGACTATTCTGAGACGCTATCCTCATAGGGCTAGGAAACCAGTTGAACAATTAGATTTGTAATGTTGTTTTGTTTATTGTTTTATTTAAATTTGACTCGCATTATTTATTTCATGGCTTAAAATTTAACACATGGCGGTGCTAGGTACGGGAGTCACTGGCCGACTAACGTGGTTTCGGGTGGAACAGAAAAAAGGGACGTTCGAGCATAAATCTACGTAAGTGCATGATGGGAAACCACCAATCGGATTACACAGAGCAATATACATTACAACACTGATTGTACCAATACAAGATATGAATACAAGTACATTGCATAGCCCAAATTAAAAACATGACCATCGTTAAAGGCTGCTTAATTTTTTAAATATTTGAGAGAATATTTTACGGACTCTGCTACCTAACTAGAATTACTCAACCCATTTTTCATTAAAAACAATTCATGATATTCCTCAACCAGTTTAAAGTTAGTTGATTGATGTATTTTCTCATACGCTTTAAAATAAACCAAATTAAGTGTAACAGTTTAAGTTTTCAAACAGTTCTAACATACATTCTACACTTTCACACTTCCACTGAAAATGTTACCTACTTAAAAACTTTTGCACTAAAGTTAGAAATACAGACATATATTTAACAATTTGTTAACAGTGATTGTGACTGATTTTATTTATAACACAATTTTGAACGGAGTATATAATATCCAAGTTAAATTTATAAGCAATACAACAAATCTACGCAAAATAGGTTTTAATTCTCTCTGTGTGTGTGTGTGTGTGTGTGTGTGTGTGTGTGTGTGTGTGTGTGTGTGTGTGTGTGTGTGTGTGTGTGTGTGTGTGTTTTCAAGTTCAAGTTCAAATCATCTTTATTCAGGAATAACATGCAATACATTTTTCTATTGTTCCCATGCAACTCATAGGTTGCGTGTGGGATTGAAGTAATTATTATACATGTACTATATTAACTATTAATTTATACAATGTCCTTAAGACAGTAATTACGTGATTTATAACAGCTATAGCAAGATATACAAATAATTATTATATGATATAAAATATATAACATGGTAACAGCAATTATAAACTTCATAATCGATAACAAATAACAATAAGGTTTAACAACAAATATATATGTATCAATAGTGCAACAAATAACAACAACAACAATATACTTCCTCAAGTAGCCTACACAAAAATAAATATTATATACTCCATAAATATATCTATAATAAATAACAGTATAACAAATAACAAGGCCAAAGTGAACAACTCGAACAATGCAACAACTTTGACTAGAAACATGCAAAGAAAATAAGTCACATAAGTTTAAAAACAAAAAACAAATTTGCCCTCAAAAAACCCACATTCATATAATTAAATGTTGTTTACTACAAAAGATATTACTTTCATCTTCACCTTAGGCTTAGCTTCAAATATTATGCTGTTTCCATAATACTGCACTATTGAATTAAACATTGTAGGTCCCTGATAACATGGTTGTTTTCTACAAACCTCCTTTACAAAAAATGGTGTTTCAAGAAACATGTATTGTGTTCTGCGAGTAACTCTATTAATTTCTCTAAACTTATATTGTTGTAAAAATTTATAAACATGCATTACAGCGCTATAAACATAATAATAACTGTTCAAATTTCAAAATATTATGTTCAGAAAACAAATAACTCATGCTCTCCATCCGCCTTAACCCATAAACCGTGCGCAGTGCAAGTCTCTAACACATTATAATATTCCTGATTATGGTTGGGTAGGTTCAGCGATCACATAAGACCAATAGATGGAGCACTCCTATTCCTACAACATTACTGGTGTTGAAGCCAGCGGCGGCCATCTTGAGAGCATCTAGAAACGCCAAACGCCGTCCAGAGAAGCTTAAAAATTGCAGTGCGCGCGCATAAATAAATCGCCACCTAGCCCACTTAGGACTAAACCAAAATGTTCAAATTTGGTGTACGTATATCTCATAAAACACCGATTCCAATGGCGCAACTCAAATGACCAGTTTTGATCTCTATATAATTTTAATGAGCAAAAAAACTTTAAAAGTTCTATACACATTTGAAATTGTAACATGAAAAAGTCGGTCTGTGAGGAATTTTTTTATTTTTAGGACAGGCAAGTTTTGTAAGCGGGAAAGTTTAAGATAAAGAGTTGCATTATTTTTTTCATTCGAAACTTTTTTTCTAAGACCAGTCGTTTTCCTGATATTATCGGCAGAATATAGGCGAAAACCCTAACCGCATCGCCCGACCTAAAACAGCTCGCCTACACTCCAGGCCGCTCTCGGCTCTTAAATTAAAACTCAACATATCGTTAATTTAAAATTCATTTAAATGTAATTAATTATTTTTAATATGTTAAACATTTTTAAACCCCATTTATAAGACATTCGCTTATCATTTTATTTAAATAGAAACTGTCATTTAGTGCAATTAAATATTAACTAAACTTGAGGCAATATAAGGTACAATAAAGTAAACCACTAGACATAGACTTATTATGTTTATTAATAATGTATTTAATATAATGGAAATTACAATATGAAAATTAGAAACATAAATATCCAAAGCTTACAATAAAACGTACCTCTCTACTGTCCTAAATATGTTTTTAATAAATGACTGCGTATTCTGCTTTTGTGCAATGAGGCACTGACATTTTTGCAGTGGTGATGTAGTCGCACTTTGAAGTATTGTTTACAAATAGCTTTTTTAACTAATATAAGGTGATTTACCCCAGGATCTTGTTCAAAACAATGCCCTCCTGGGAACAGATTTACACCGATACACTTTCGTAACACTGAATTTACCATTCTGTCCATATAGTTTTTTCACAGTTGTCACGTCGCCTTTATTAATACGCAACTTTACTTCTGTTTCACATAACAAAGAAAGTTTCACAACACCTTCAGAAGGTTGTAAAAGTCCTCCTCGGTTTTTACAACTTATCAAACTGTTGCGGTATTGCGTTTCCTCATTTAGTCCGGTAAAATAAGGATGCAATAAATAAGGATTCTCAATACTATTATCATTGTTATTATTATTATTATTATTATTATTCAATTTTTATTATTATTTAATATACCATATTTATAGATATTAATTATAAATTATATATTCTCTAAATAATACTTATTTTATTTTTACCAAACATACAATATTAAAAGAAATACTTTTCGTCCATATTACTATATTACTATGAATATTATATCTCGAAATATAGATCTCTTGTTCGACGTTTGCTGTTTCTGCGAAGCTGTAGCAGATGTTCCATTGTTATATATGACCGGTTTTTTTACTTTCTACACACCGTAACGAATGAGTTTGGAATTTCTATGTATAAGTACAGTAGTGGTGGTGAGATAGTTTACTTGATGATGGGAATGGTAGGGTATTTCTCTGTGTTAGTATTTCTATACCGATAAAAATTTATTCTATCCGTTAGTTGAAAACGACATCTTAGCATTAACAGACGTACGATTTTGAGTGTATCTTTTAATTAAAATGGCTGATTGTTGTTTTATTTGTAATACATTAATATCAGAAAGTGCTTCTGTGAGTGTTGTGCGTGGCTTACAAACATTAAAAACTGCAAGTATTGACAGAAATAACGGTCATATAAATTATTTAAATACTTTGACTTCTGTGAAGGTGCATGTTGATTGTCGAAAAGTGTATATAAGTAAAAATTCAATTGCTGCATCGAAGCGACGTGCAGAATACGATGAAACTCCAACTGCAAAAAGTCCACCTCGTAAAAAACGAGAAGAGGTATTTGATTTTAAAACATCTTGCTTGTTTTGTGGTCAAGTAGCTGATGAAGTCGCAGAAAAAAAAGAAAAGTATAAACAAATATCTATAAATATGGTATATTAAATAATAAATAATAATAATAATTGAATAGTAATAATAACAATAATAATATTATTAAGTAATAATAATAATATTAAGTGAATAATTAACAATATAACTCATTTATTTATTGTATTCTACTGGCTGACCTCGCATTATCGTATATACAGGTAAGCGGTTCCCTACTCTTTGCGCTGTATCTCAAAAAGGGTTGAACGTACATAAAATTACTTCAGTCAAAAGTTGAAGAGAATGTTCCGTTCTACAATTTCTCTAACAACATTCAAAGTCATTTAGCGTAAGGGAAACGAGATATTTGCAAAAAACCGATTTTCGTCAAGTTTGACCTTAAATATCTTAAGTCGCGTACACGTGATTATATGAGACTTTTGAGGTAAGTTTTATACCATCAAAATAAAGTCGTATGCAAATTTTTAGCTTATTATCTTTTATTCCGAGGTTGCATCCTTATTTTGCCTTATTTTACTGAGTTAATTAGCCTGTAACAGCTGTAGGCACTCGCTACAGGCTATTTTATTTCTTAACGTTCTTACTATAAAACCAGAAAGGTACTCCACAATATGCGTCGTTACATTTGAAGTGTTTCCTACAATATCATAGAAATAGTCGAGATCTTCATCTTCCTTCTCATGTTCTAAAACCTGCCAGACAGCAGCGAACGCAGTCTGAGCGCTCGCCACTAGGGTGAATCATCCCAAGGTCGCCGCCATTGTTGTAGCATCGCGCGCCAGAGTCGGCTTCAACGGGCAACCCGGGGTCCACCCAAACGGTCCAAGGAACAAGCGATCCAATTTTTCTATTGGAAAACACTAAGTACAAATCAGAGGGCAGAATGGCGGTGGGGGCGTGGTTTACGCAACCTCAAAAGGGGGTTCACCCAAACGGTCCAAGAAACAACCGATCCAGCTCCGCCCATAACAAAAATATACCGATCCAGCTCCGCCCATTACAAAAAATATAGCCATTTAAGAACAGAGTTATGAATTTTTAACTAACCAATAGAAATTGAGCCAAGATAAGGCAGCGGTTCAATGTTTCACCTGTAACTGAGTATCAGGCGCGCAGAGATGGATAGAGGTTCAGGTAGCAGAACCTTGGCGATCACCGATTCCATCACAAACTGGCGATCGATTGAGGCGGGCAGTTTGAATGAGCCGCACTGTTTTTAACAAATATATATGTTAAATAAACCTGCACCGATATATTTATTTCTGAACATAACATTTCTAATTTCTACAGTCATTAACTGAATAAGTTGGTGCTTCTAACTGGGTGGATTTTTAACAATTACATATTTATTGTAATTTATTTTAGTGAATTAAAACTTATAATGTAACTTATATTGAACACCGTTAAAAACATAAAAAAGGAGTAAGCTAGGAACTTTTTTATTATTGGGCCAGGAAAACACTTCCTGCGGAAGAATGTTTTGGATTAAAGTACAATTGTAATCTGTATTTTAAACGTTTTTGATAGGAAGTCGTTTTGCACCGTTTATAAGCGATTACAAATAAGTATTCAAGCTATCATTATAGTTTGAATACTGGTTATACCCACTTATTAAAACAAACTTATTTCACAATCGTGTATCCAAACTACTTACTGCCAATGGCGCTGTGTAGCGGGTACAACGGTTATCGCAAGATAACTGGATCAAGCAACGTCGAGCGTGGCTGCTGCTTGGATGGGTGACCGCTGAGAGATCCAGTCCTTACAAGCAGCCCGCCTGCCCGACCATTGGTGGTGGTTCGGAAGTCACCTTTAAGCCGTTGGTCCCCAGTTTAAGTGTTAGAGAGGGCTTCACCTGGTAGAATACTTACTTACTTACTTCCAATTATGGATATCGTTGCTATATCATTAATTTAGAATTTTAAAACAATATACTCCTAAATATCCCAAGAGATGTCTCTTACAATTTCTGAATAAGATATTTTTATTGTCAATATTTTCTTGTTAATTGGTTAAAGTAGAGAGCGCTTAAAATTAAAAACACAAAACTGATCTTCTTTAGAAAAGCAGTCTATACTAAAGCTGCATAGAATTGGGCTGGTAATAGATAAAAGCAGTTTTTGAACTGCAAAAATATGATGTAATATGTGATCAAGAAATACAACAAACTTATGTGTATAGAGATAACTAAAATGCGGCTGCAATTTCATTGTCTTATCTAATACATCCGTCGTGAGTACGGTGGGCTCTCATCGCCCTCTTCCTAAGCAGCTGTGAGGGTAGCATCATCCAATTCTCTTGCCAACCTCTGTGCGCCTGATACTCTTTGCTTGTATTACTTTGGAGGTTGCGTAAACCACTGGGTAAACCACGCCCCCACCGCCATTCTGCCCTCTGATTTGTACTTAGTGTTTTCCAATAGAAAAATTGGATCGCTTGTCCCTTGGACCGTTTGTGCGCCCCCGGGCAACCCCACTGCTCCATCTATTGGTCTTATGTGATCGCTGGGTAGGTTCCTCCATAATGAATTAAACCATACCTCAGGGTACTCTCAAACCACGCCAAGTAGAGAGTTCTTAAATGATCACCACCAACAAAATTTTTCATGTGATACAGCCCGTAGTTAATCTTATTAAGTTTTTTTGACAGATAATTAGCGTGCTGATCCCATTTTAAATATTGGTTAACATGAAGCCCTAGATACTTAACAGATGCGACTATTTCAATATTTTCACATGTACAAGAGTACAAACATTGGTGTTTATGGCAAACCAAATCAAAGGTGTTTTTCAGAGTTTCCTTGGAAATATCACAGTCAAAGAACATTATGCACTTAGATTTTGATGAGTTAATGAGTAACTTATTTTGAATTAGCCAAGCAGAGATTTGTTCCAAATCTCTATGAATTTTGTATTTTAATGAGTCTCTGTTGTAAGCTGAGCACACCAAAGCTGTGCCGTCAGCATAAGCAAAGATTGATGAATTAAAATTCAGACTTAACATATCATTTATGTATACTAAAAACGTTATAGGCCCTAAAACCCCCCCTTGTGGTGTGCCGTAGCGCAAATACATTGCATCACTCAAAACCTTGTTCACCCTGACAACCTGTCTTCTATGATAGCAAAAGGATCCAAACCACTTTAGTGCGTTACCTCCTATACCATACAATCTTAATTTATTTATTAATATATTAATATCCAAAGCATCAAATGCCTTCTGCATATCCAAGTAAATTGCAAGTGTGTACTTATTTTTATTTATAGAGTTAGTAATGCAACTTATATGTTTATCTATGGCTATATCTGTACCTTTCTCCTTCAGAAAGCCAAACTGATTTCTGGAGAACAAGGACCTCTCAAAAAAGTAATCTAGTAAATTGGTTTTTATTACTAGTTCAAATACCTTAGCTATTGTGTTTATTACAGAGATCGGACGGTATGATGAAACACTAGAGACAACACCTGTCTTATAAATTGGTACTACAATAGCCACCTTAAAACTATCAGGAAAAATTCCTAAACTTAAAGATTCTTTAAAAATATGTAACAACAAAGGGGCAAAAATATCCATATTTTCCTTAAATGTTCTGCTACTTATACCATCAACCCCACTACTAACTTTATTTTTTAGTGATTTAATGGCATGTACCACTTCATCAAGGCTACAATCAAGGCCTTCAAGGTGCACATCACATTCTGAAATATTATCATTAAATAAATCACAACCAAAAGCTTCAGATCGCAGACTCGGAATAATACTTGTAAAATATGAGTTAAACTCATTAGCTACAATTTTTTCGTTACCATTAACATTCAACACCACATCTCCCACTTGGATATTATTTAAAGACTTTTTGTTCCACTTTACAACATTTTTTATTACATCCCAGTACTTTTTTGAGTCACCATTACAGTTGTTAATCAATTTTGAAAAGTAAGTAAGCTTGGCTCTTCTTATGTGCCTTGCTACATGTCTTGAATACCTTTTATATGAATCTCTTTTCTCTAAATTGCCCCTGTCTTTTTAAAAAATGTCAAATAATCGGTTCTTTTCATGTACTAAGTTAATAACGTAATCTGTAATCCATTCTTTTCTTTTCCTATTTATTTTGTTCAGAGTGCTCGATGCATTGACACAATCGCAATAGACTTTATAAAAGTTCGAGACAGTCAAATTTACATCATTATTACCAAAAATTGAACTCCAGTCAGCCAAATGCAATTGTCTTTTGAGCATTTTCTTATCCAAAACAGAACAAAATATTATTTTTGATCTTTGCTTGTCAACTCCCAACAACCTTAAATCTAAAGCGTAATGATCTGTTATATTCAGCTCCAAAACACAACTGTCAAATTCAATTTCTTTGAGTTTCTCACAAGTATATGATCTATACAGGATATACAGTTATTAAATATTCTAGTAGGTTTGCTTATTAAACTTTCAAAGCCATAAGACGAGATTAAGTTTAAATAATCCCTCCCAGAGCCTCTATCCTTCAATAAGCAAATATTAATATCACCTATTATAATAGTAGGATTACAAGATTTACTTAAAATAACCTCAAAATCATTTTTAAACTGATTAAAATTGAATTTACATTGCCTATATATTGCAAAAAGTGAAAACTGAACAAGATGATTATCAACAGAGAGATTAAAGGTAACGTTAACGAGCTCCGATGTAGCGAACAGATAACAGCTGTGTGTGTGGCGAAGGTCAACATCCACGTACACCACCACGCCGCCCGCCTGGTTGTCCGGCCTGGGTTGGAATATCATGTCGTATCCTGGCAGCTGATAACGATGTTCTTCGCCGCTCTTTATCCAAACCTCCGTTAACGATATAATGTTATATTAAAAAGGCAAACTGTTCAAGTAGACTATTAGTTCGTCAAAGTGTTTCCTTAATTTCTAATATTTAAATTAAATATTTTGAAATTATTCGCTGAAACAGGATAAACCATTTTATTTTACGATCACAGCACTTTCGCATTATTTAACACCCCCCAAATTGTCCCCAGACTGATGAGAGATACCGGTAATAAGCTTTTTCACATCATCCAGTGTGGTAATACGAATCTTGGGACAATTTTCAGCCTTTCGGACAAACACCTTGCCCGCTTCAGTCCAAACATATTTGTAACCCTGATCCCTAAGTTGCTTAGCTTGATAAAGTAGGTTTTTACGAAAAGGGGTCAGATGTTCATTTACATAGACGTTAGTACTAGCTCCAACGCCTTTAACGACATCAGCCGATTTAAGTTTAGCTTTTTTGCACTTTGATAAGAAGGAATCACGGATTTGCCGATTTGAAAATTGCAACTCAATTGGTTTTTGACTATCCCTCCTTCTAGTAGGAATTCTATGTACAGCTTGTACATCAGTTGCAAAGTTTATATTAACACCAGCTACACTAGCCACAGCTTCCACTATTTCCTTCATTTGCTCATTTGGCATTTCAGGGACCCCATCAATCTGGATATTTTTATTTCTATTATACTGCTCTAATTGTTCAATCCGATTGTGGTAGGCAAAGACGCTCTCCTTCAGCTGTTTATTTTCACACTGAAGTTTTTTCCTGTGATTCCTCAAGGGTTTTAATCTTTCCAGAAAATTCAGAAATCTTAATTTCATAATCATCAATTTTGTTAGAACAAAATTCAACTGAAGCTTTTAGATCTGCCAATTGGTTGTTTAATGTTTTTTCATACGAAACAAACTGCTCTTTGATGGTTCTCTCCATTTTACTAAGAAACTCCTCATGTAATTTATCCAAATATTTTTTTGTAACAGTGTCCTTAGTACCCTTACCCCTGCCGCTGCATGACCGGCATCGCCACGACTCTCGACGATCCCTTCCCATGCGGTTCCAAGTACTCTCCAATATGTCAGCACATTGAAAGTGATACCTAGAATCACACTCGGAACATACAGCGAACTCATTACCATCTGGCAACAAGTCACCACACAAAGCGCAATCACTCATAGTTGATAACGGAGCACAACGATAAGACGTCCGCACTGTACGACTGCACGATTACGATGACTGCACGATGTGTGTGTGTGTGTGTGTGTGTGTGTGTGTGTGTGTGTGTGTGTGTGTGTGTGTGTGTGTGGGCGCGCGCGTGTAATCACATAAAAATACATAACATGTGATAATATAAAAAGACTTCAATATTCTGTTATAAACCATGTTTTATCAAATGGTCCTAGTGGTTACCTAATACTCGCAGCACAGAGGAGGCCGATCAGCTGGACTGCTACAATGGTCGCTGTCCGGTACATGGTTTAGACTGTGATGGATCATCTATCTTACTGCGGTTATATATACAGCAGCTATCACATCACCTCGAGTGTGGGCATTACGCTCTTCAGTCACCGGTTATCAGTCTGATTATGAAAATGTACTTTGTAAACGTATCGAAGTAGGATTATTCCTGCTGCAAGGAATCCCATGTACCTTATAACGATGACACCCCATTTCTGGTTAAGATAACTTTTACGAACAATTTACTAGTTACTAGAAAAACTAATAGTTTTAACAATATATTCAACAACGTTTTTTATCATAGGTAATATATAACTTTACATTTCTGTAATACCTTTCCAATAAAACAAAGCACCTGAAAAACTATACAAAAATGAGAACTTAACTTCTAAATTAAAATTATCAACAACACCACGCGAAAGTTCTAATAATTAAACTACAGTACACACTCATTCATAAGCATTCATTAATGATATTATTATTCCCACAGTGTAATCGGTATTTAATTCAAACAATAATGTAACTTCAAAGCAAAACGGTTTCGTATTAGTCGGCCAGTTAATCAGTTTTTATTGTTCTTTAGAAGTAATGGTATTGTTCGAATGAATATTTGGCTTCATTTTTTTCTTATAACATTTTGAAGTTTCTTATTAACGTGGTATTATCGTGTATACTCCCTGCTTGCTACTAGGAATAAAACCAAATAACAATGGTTCTATTATTAACAAGGTTAATAATAAAGGGAGCACTAGGAGCCAAACTTACAGTCTCTTAGAATTAGAGGAGGTACGCAATTTCCTGTTCAAAAACAACTACATTACAATATTATTTTTTAATGGTATTCTTCTATACACTCCTGATATAAGTGATAAAGAATCTCTGAAAGATATTCCGATCTCCTGATCCATTTAGATCTAAGTTTCAAGAGCGGTTTTTGGTACCATTAAGTCAGATAGTGAAACAGTGTTTATAAGTGCCCGTGAAATAACTCAAATTATCTAAAACATTCCATGACTTTTAATTGAATAGCTCCAACTATTTCAGTAACAGTTGACCAGTTTGGAGTCATTACCATTTCAGTTAACGCACTCGTATTACATATTTTATCAGAGCTCATTATTAATAGCTTCAGATAATAAGCGAAATTGCCCAAGGCTCTTATTTTAGCCTTTACGCATGTATAAGCATTTATGGTTCAAATTATTTCTATTTTTGACGCTAAGGTTGAGCTTGTTTTGTTGCCCCGATTAACATAATTTGTTAAAAAGTGTATATTATTAACCATTGGAATTTCAATGCATTATTTGTAGCAATGTATGATTTATGGAAACTTTAGAGACTAGTGGAGCAGATTACAGTGGTCAGAGAGAAAGTCCTTCCGTAGTACGCCTATAGGGCACAAGATTAAAATATGTATCAGATTTCATTGTTTTTGCTAGGCATTCATGAATCAGAGAGTCACGAGATCTCCTTTTATATATACATAGATATAGACAATACTGATGCCTCCCAGTTTGTGGGAAACTCTAATTTGAGAATTTAAATATTGTAACTTCAGACAGGTAGGCCCTAGGTTCTAGAACCAAACTCTGAGCCTCTGGGAGCTTCCAGAATGTGGATTCTCCAGACCTGTAGTTGTTTACAGTATCTAGAATATATCGGCCTACGAGAACTCTCACAACCCGGAGTTTCCTGATCCTGGTAGAACCACGCATCAGAATATTTCGCAAACACGTTGTTCTTTAGAATCTTTTAGTATCCAGGAGCAGATTTATAGGGACTTTCGGCCTCTTAGCTCCGCCTATTCTGGGCGATGTTCAATACTAAAATATTTGGAGAAACTGTTATCTCGAAGTTCTCGACTTCTAATACCTCCAAGAGTAAGAGGCTCTAGTATGTCAGACCGGTTGGCTACCTTTTAGCTATTTTATTCAACCGCTAGAAGCTACATAAATTAAAAAATAATTGATTAAAATTGATATTGATAACTGGTAAGTGAAATTTATTAAATTCCATTAGTAATGCTTACGTATTTTGCGCTGGATAACATGTTTTGAACTTGCGCTCTACGCTTTTTCTTGTTTAAAAACCTCTTCAGATAACGTTTACGTTACTACTGGTTCATAGCTACGTATCTGTAAGAGAAATATAGTAGTTGTAAAAATACAAATTAAAATCCTTGACCTATGAGCTCCAACCTCTTGACCTTAAGGAATCTGGTTAATTAAGCGGAACTGGCATTTAATTCAAAGAAATCTTACTAGTTTTAGTTCAAATTTATAGACAGCTAAATTTCCGAGAGTTATGTTTGTACAATAAATATTGTTTTGTCTGGATCTCTTTTTCCTTGGCTCCAAAGGAATTAGAGATATATTCTCGACTACATTTGTTCCATAGAATCTTCTTGCCGATTTTGGTTTAAATCTATCCACCCATAGACATGCAAAATATTTTAAATAAATTATATTGTCCTTGAAACACCGTTATCTCGGCTGAAAGTAAAACATTGTTGATCTGACACTGGAACAAGACATATTTAATAGTGGTACATAAAATAGCTTGTACATTTCTCGTTTCGAAATGAAAGATGAGCAGTAGCAGCACTTTAACTGACATGTTTATCTGACATTATTATTTTACATGCTTTTATTTGATAAGATTTAATATGAAATAGCATTCTAAATAAATAGTAAACACTTATCAAAACTCAAAATTCATCTAAACTTAGGTTTCCTTTTTGCAAGTTCCCTTTTGAGTGGTTTCTCTTGTGTAAAAGTGTGCCCAATAAATGACTGAATGTAAGCATATAATTTACAAGTTCTGCAATTTAGAAGCTATCGATTGAGTTCAAGAAAGTTCGACGAAAACCAATGTTTGTCCGAACGAAGCTCGTTTCTCTGAGAACACTCTGTCAATCCACGCTATCAATAAGGACGTATTACCTCTCAAACTGTCAAGTGATTCTTTATAATTTAAACCACTGCTATCAAATTAAGTGCCAAGATTTAGTCTTGCATTACATTACAATTCGTGGGTTTTTTAGTAGTTTACATACATTTCTTCTGCTTACTGTTATTTATTAAAATTGATCATTGCTAGATATACATTGTGAGTCTTTTTAATGTTAGCAATGAAAATTTACATAACTTTCTTCAGCAGAGTCTTTACTTATTACTTTACTTATTATTTTTTTCCTACCAGATATCACACTTATTTTAGCCACAACGTTATTAACATAAGAAATAGCATCATTGCAATTCCAGTATTATTTTTATTATTATCATATCACTATTCACAAAGTTATATCGCAATATTTAATCAAAAAATTGGAGCCGCAATATTTATTGAAACAATTGTAAACACGACATGCACACTATTTATTGGAATTTTTAGATCGAGATGAAAACATCAAATTAGAAAATTATATTATAAAAATTATACATACACATAAACTTTGATAGAAAATAATTACCAACGTCATTTTTGCTAGTCCTTCTACAGTTTTCACACGATATAGTCCCTATGTTTAGTATTCTACAGTACAGTTGTCAACATTTACATTCATTCGGTATGTTAATACGATTTATTCGAGTCATTATGGCAATAAGAAGATATTTAGCATATTTTTATCACTTCCTTCAGAGTAGCATTTATTTAATTTTTTCTACCAACATATCACATACACATAACGCAGCCATGGCAGGAACGGTTGATTCAATTAGAACGCTGAATTCGGTTCCAGTTCATTTTAGGTTTATCATAGCGTCTGGTATCAGACGCTGTCTCAGACTTGACTACTGGAATCTGGAGTCATGTTTGTATGAAGAGATCGTAAGTAACATACTACTTCTCATACACAAGGAAATTAGGACAAAAAGCCATATTTCTTTTAATGTTTTCTGCACTTTTATTGTTTTGTAAAATAGTTTATCATTGTGGTATGAGAACTGTAATTAATTATATTAACAAAAGATTGCTCACTGTGAAATCTTATAACATTCTTTCATGCCTTTGTTTGATGAGAGCTACTGCTATATTGGTTAAGTTTTTCAATATATACGTTTGCCTGAAAAATTTATTGCACTAAATACTGTTACCTTACAGTATCATTCAGTTGTACAATTAAATGTGCTACTATTTATTCCACTTATAGTACAATCACTGATTGAGTAGTGCACTCATTCTTCTCGAGAATTATACCATGACGAGATAAGGTATTTTTTGTGATCATAAGTACTTTTGTCGTAAGAAAACAATGTTTTAATATTAGCTATTCCATGTTGTGTTATGGATTGAGTTATGGTTACACCACCGTAAGGTTTACAGATTTTCTTTGAATATTTTCTCTTTGTTTAAATATTTCAAATCCTCGAATTCCACTCACGTTTAGCTACTCCTAGATAAAATGAATCAATAGTGCATGTAAAATCTCACAATTCGTTATTAATTTTACAATAAAAATCACACGATGCTATGGAAAATAACGTACTACTATAAATATTATACATTAATTTTATAACAGAAAACCACTGTAGGTACCCAAATTTCGAATTTCATCAGTATCTTCCCAGCTTTTTATTAGGTGACGATGCTATTATCATATTTAAAAATCTCTTAAGGTATGCTTTATATTACTTAGCAAATTTGTTTAGGAATGATAAAGTGTGCAATCCAAAAAAATGTTCCAGTTGCGTAACCAAATCTGTTACCTCCTCAATCATCGTTGACTTCTTGAACATAGGGACTATATCGTGTGAAAACTGTAGAAGGACTAGCAAAAATGACGTTGGTAATTATTTTCTATCAAAGTTTATGTGTATGTATAATTTTTATAATATAATTTTCTAATTTGATGTTTTCATCTCGATCTAAAAATTCCAATAAATAGTGTGCATGTCGTGTTTACAATTGTTTCAATAAATATTGCGGCTCCAATTTTTTGATTAAATATTGCGATATAACTTTGTGAATAGTGATATGATAATAATAAAAATAATACTGGAATTGCAATGATGCTATTTCTTATGTTAATAACGTTGTGGCTAAAATAAGTGTGATATCTGGTAGGAAAAAAATAATAAGTAAAGTAATAAGTAAAGACTCTGCTGAAGAAAGTTATGTAAATTTTCATTGCTAACATTAAAAAGACTCACAATGTATATCTAGCAATGATCAATTTTAATAAATAACAGTAAGCAGAAGAAATGTATGTAAACTACTAAAAAACCCACGAATTGTAATGTAATGCAAGACTAAATCTTGGCACTTAATTTGATAGCAGTGGTTTAAATTATAAAGAATCACTTGACAGTTTGAGAGGTAATACGTCCTTATTGATAGCGTGGATTGACAGAGTGTTCTCAGAGAAACGAGCTTCGTTCGGACAAACATTGGTTTTCGTCGAACTTTCTTGAACTCAATCGATAGCTTCTAAATTGCAGAACTTGTAAATTATATGCTTACATTCAGTCATTTATTGGGCACACTTTTACACAAGAGAAACCACTCAAAAGGGAACTTGCAAAAAGGAAACCTAAGTTTAGATGAATTTTGAGTTTTGATAAGTGTTTACTATTTATTTAGAATGCTATTTCATATTAAATCTTATCAAATAAAAGCATGTAAAATAATAATGTCAGATAAACATGTCAGTTAAAGTGCTGCTACTGCTCATCTTTCATTTCGAAACGAGAAATGTACAAGCTATTTTATATACCACTATTAAATATGTCTTGTTCCAGTGTCAGATCAACAATGTTTTACTTTCAGCCGAGATAACGGTGTTTCAAGGACAATATAATTTATTTAAAATATTTTGCATGTCTATGGGTGGATAGATTTAAACCAAAATCGGCAAGAAGATTCTATGGAACAAATGTAGTCGAGAATATATCTCTAATTCCTTTGGAGCCAAGGAAAAAGAGATCCAGACAAAACAATATTTATTGTACAAACATAACTCTCGGAAATTTAGCTGTCTATAAATTTGAACTAAAACTAGTAAGATTTCTTTGAATTAAATGCCAGTTCCGCTTAATTAACCAGATTCCTTAAGGTCAAGAGGTTGGAGCTCATAGGTCAAGGATTTTAATTTGTATTTTTACAACTACTATATTTCTCTTACAGATACGTAGCTATGAACCAGTAGTAACGTAAACGTTATCTGAAGAGGTTTTTAAACAAGAAAAAGCGTAGAGCGCAAGTTCAAAACATGTTATCCAGCGCAAAATACGTAAGCATTACTAATGGAATTTAATAAATTTCACTTACCAGTTATCAATATCAATTTTAATCAATTATTTTTTAATTTATGTAGCTTCTAGCGGTTGAATAAAATAGCTAAAAGGTAGCCAACCGGTCTGACATACTAGAGCCTCTTACACTTGGAGGTATTAGAAGTCGAGAACTTCGAGATAACAGTTTCTCCAAATATTTTAGTATTGAACATCGCCCAGAATAGGCGGAGCTAAGAGGCCGAAAGTCCCTATAAATCTGCTCCTGGATACTAAAAGATTCTAAAGAACAACGTGTTTGCGAAATATTCTGATGCGTGGTTCTACCAGGATCAGGAAACTCCGGGTTGTGAGAGTTCTCGTAGGCCGATATATTCTAGATACTGTAAACAACTACAGGTCTGGAGAATCCACATTCTGGAAGCTCCCAGAGGCTCAGAGTTTGGTTCTAGAACCTAGGGCCTACCTGTCTGAAGTTACAATATTTAAATTCTCAAATTAGAGTTTCCCACAAACTGGGAGGCATCAGTATTGTCTATATCTATGTATATATAAAAGGAGATCTCGTGACTCTCTGATTCATGAATGCCTAGCAAAAACAATGAAATCTGATACATATTTTAATCTTGTGCCCTATAGGCGTACTACGGAAGGACTTTCTCTCTGACCACTGTAATCTGCTCCACTAGTCTCTAAAGTTTCCATAAATCATACATTGCTACAAATAATGCATTGAAATTCCAATGGTTAATAATATACACTTTTTAACAAATTATGTTAATCGGGGCAACAAAACAAGCTCAACCTTAGCGTCAAAAATAGAAATAATTTGAACCATAAATGCTTATACATGCGTAAAGGCTAAAATAAGAGCCTTGGGCAATTTCGCTTATTATCTGAAGCTATTAATAATGAGCTCTGATAAAATATGTAATACGAGTGCGTTAACTGAAATGGTAATGACTCCAAACTGGTCAACTGTTACTGAAATAGTTGGAGCTATTCAATTAAAAGTCATGGAATGTTTTAGATAATTTGAGTTATTTCACGGGCACTTATAAACACTGTTTCACTATCTGACTTAATGGTACCAAAAACCGCTCTTGAAACTTAGATCTAAATGGATCAGGAGATCGGAATATCTTTCAGAGATTCTTTATCACTTATATCAGGAGTGTATAGAAGAATACCATTAAAAAATAATATTGTAATGTAGTTGTTTTTGAACAGGAAATTGCGTACCTCCTCTAATTCTAAGAGACTGTAAGTTTGGCTCCTAGTGCTCCCTTTATTATTAACCTTGTTAATAATAGAACCATTGTTATTTGGTTTTATTCCTAGTAGCAAGCAGGGAGTATACACGATAATACCACGTTAATAAGAAACTTCAAAATGTTATAAGAAAAAAATGAAGCCAAATATTCATTCGAACAATACCATTACTTCTAAAGAACAATAAAAACTGATTAACTGGCCGACTAATACGAAACCGTTTTGCTTTGAAGTTACATTATTGTTTGAATTAAATACCGATTACACTGTGGGAATAATAATATCATTAATGAATGCTTATGAATGAGTGTGTACTGTAGTTTAATTATTAGAACTTTCGTGTGGTGTTGTTGATAATTTTAATTTAGAAGTTAAGTTCTCATTTTTGTATAGTTTTTCAGGTGCTTTGTTTTATTGGAAAGGTATTACAGAAATGTAAAGTTATATATTACCTATGATAAAAAACGTTGTTGAATATATTGTTAAAACTATTAGTTTTTCTAGTAACTAGTAAATTGTTCGTAAAAGTTATCTTAACCAGAAATGGGGTGTCATCGTTATAAGGTACATGGGATTCCTTGCAGCAGGAATAATCCTACTTCGATACGTTTACAAAGTACATTTTCATAATCAGACTGATAACCGGTGACTGAAGAGCGTAATGCCCACACTCGAGGTGATGTGATAGCTGCTGTATATATAACCGCAGTAAGATAGATGATCCATCACAGTCTAAACCATGTACCGGACAGCGACCATTGTAGCAGTCCAGCTGGTCGGCCTCCTCTGTGCTGCGAGTATTAGGTAACCACTAGGACCATTTGATAAAACATGGTTTATAACAGAATATTGAAGTCTTTTTATATTATCACATGTTATGTATTTTTATGTGATTACACGCGCGCGCCCACACACACACACACACACACACACACACACACACACACACACACACACACACACACACACATCGTGCAGTCATCGTAATCGTGCAGTCGTACAGTGCGGACGTCTTATCGTTGTGCTCCGTTATCAACTATGAGTGATTGCGCTTTGTGTGGTGACTTGTTGCCAGATGGTAATGAGTTCGCTGTATGTTCCGAGTGTGATTCTAGGTATCACTTTCAATGTGCTGACATATTGGAGAGTACTTGGAACCGCATGGGAAGGGATCGTCGAGAGTCGTGGCGATGCCGGTCATGCAGCGGCAGGGGTAAGGGTACTAAGGACACTGTTACAAAAAAATATTTAATTTGGATAAATTACATGAGGAGTTTCTTAGTAAAATGGAGAGAACCATCAAAGAGCAGTTTGTTTCGTATGAAAAAACATTAAACAACCAATTGGCAGATCTAAAAGCTTCAGTTGAATTTTGTTCTAACAAAATTGATGATTATGAAATTAAGATTTCTGAATTTTCTGGAAAGATTAAAACCCTTGAGGAATCACAGGAAAAACTTCAGTGTGAAAATAAACAGCTGAAGGAGAGCGTCTTTGCCTACCACAATCGGATTGAACAATTAGAGCAGTATAATAGAAATAAAAATATCCAGATTGATGGGGTCCCTGAAATGCCAAATGAGCAAATGAAGGAAATAGTGGAAGCTGTGGCTAGTGTAGCTGGTGTTAATATAAACTTTGCAACTGATGTACAAGCTGTACATAGAATTCCTACTAGAAGGAGGGATCCATCGCGCTGTACACTGACTACGAAACGAGCGGTCACGCACGTCAGAGAAGACTGTAAGGGAGCCAGATACAAAATGCATAGAGATCAACAAAAACCAAAATTTTAAACTGTCTCTTTTCGTTACCGTGTAAAATCTGTTTACTCTCGTTACTAATTAATTGAGTTAATTTAAAAGCAAACAAATACACTGATGTTTTATACACGTTATTTCATAGCGGTTTTCTAATTTTTCAAACTGTATTTAACTCGATCGGTAAAGTATTGATTTATACACAAACCCTCCAAAAAATAAAAGAATATTCAAATTTGATTCATATACTTTTTAAATTCCAACTAAGCACTGAACGAAAAGCCAATGCATGCACCATATTTAAGTATCATTAAATGCCTGTTATACCTGTGTTTTATGTATATATATGTATGTATGTATATATTCTCTGTCATAAATTTAATGTTTCAATTTCAGGAATCTGGACCAAGACGAGATTTTTAAAATTAACCTGGAAAAACACCCAGTCAGATTAAACCATTTGAAAACTCACGCCAGTGCCCTTAAGAAAAACAGAGGAGATGTAAAACTGAAAGATATCCAAGATGTAAGTACAATACATTAGATTACCACACTTCCAAGAACAATTACACCACTCTAAACTGAGTGAAAACATGGACTGAAAAGTTGTAATCGACCTTTCTGCAGTACAAAATTCAAACAGTACCTATCTTCCAATGCAATCAACAAATTTATTACACACAAAACACCACACCAGAAACATTAATTATTTCACTAATTATAAAAGAAGATCCAAATACAATTCCTGGTAAACACTAAAATATTAGTTCGGAATTCCAACTACCATAAACGAAAGTTGTATCATTCTTGATTGTTGAAAAATATAATCAAAGCACTAGAAATAATTAATATAATCTAAAAAAGATTACTTCCAAGAATTTTTTTGTAAAATAGTTTATATATCGTATAAGTTAATAAATAATTGTAAATGCATAATTTCTATATAATAATAAATACTAGTTAATTTCTGTGTATAATGCACGGACACATTAGTATTCAAATTAAGATTCTTAGAAAAAGCTTTTAGGTCAGGTTTAATACTAAATTTTAATATATTTTCTATTTATGCTGGGCTATTATATCTGTATATTTTAAATGGTGTATAAATCTTTACTGAGAAGATCTAGTACCTATTTTCCACCCAAAAATATATGTTATGTAATCCTATTAACTTATTTTAGTTAGTTTCTAATTTAGTGTATTTTCTGTAGTATAAATATAAAACTGTACTTATTGTATTTAACAATATGATACAGTTTTGATACTATAACTATTCATAAAAAATTTTCAGTATTAGGGTTGATTTTGCCTTGTATTATTTAAGCTTGTTTTGTTTTTTCTTTAATTATTTTTTCCATACACAGTGTAGGAGAAAGTATTTTAATGGTCATAACTATAATTAATTTTAGTTTCCATTGATAATATTTGAATGCACAATCATTGATTATAACGTAATTAAATACAGATATTTGTAAAATTTGGCATGTGGGCGTATTTGGTGGCTATAAACCACTATATGTATTTTTAGTTGAATACGTATTGCTTTTCATTTTTTGCTTAGTCGGAAACCGAAATACTGTATATTGTTTATGTATGTGTCTCTAACGACCTTGGAGTAGATATACTGAAGAATAGATACATCTGAGTTGATTTCCTTCAATTCACTGATTTTGAATGTCAGATTGGTTGTGACATAAAATGTGGTTCTGGTCTTTAGTGCTCATAACCATTGTTACCTTACCATTACAGAACTCACTTTGCTTGGATCAAACCCGACCTCTTACTTGTTCATCAATATTTACTGATATTTAATTATGCTATTGTCACTTATGAAAATGTAATGAATGTTATTATAATTATTAAGAGTAATTTTCAGATTAAAAACCCTAGACAATTTCGTATTTCTAATAACAAACAATTGCATGTTTTTTCATTCCAGTACTCCTACAATATCCTATGTTACTTCTATTTGTGGAAAAAATTATACCTTTCCCTATTGTCTATGAAGGAATTTTTGTACAAAGCTTTATCAACAGAGTTTTCACTACGTAAAAATCAGATCTTACTTTAAGTTATAATAAAAATTAAAGACATAGTGTTTAAATTATATTTGTAGTAACTTCAACTCTTCAATACTCTTTCATTTAAGTACAAAAGTGTGTTTTTTTATATTTTGGTATTATTGACTTCCCTTAATCATGGTAATATAACTTTAAAAAGTGATTATGGTTAATTAGAGCGTGTTTCTTCTAGACTTAATGCCTGATAACGACCCCATTTATATTTCCTACGTTACTTAAATAATTTTTTTATGTATAGCAAATTCTAAATAGATTGTTTTTTTATATAAATTATATTTCAGCATTTTTAATTTAAGGGCGCATTACGTGTTAAATTTAGCACGATAATCATAAATGAGTTTTTAGTAAATACAAAACGTAGTAAAATAGAAAGATGGTTTTTATCTCTTTATGATTAATCCTTGGACAGTTCATATAATTATTACTGTTACAGCATTCAAACAAAATCTCACCCCTCATTAAACCAAAGCTGTATTTTGTTCAACTTCTAATTGTTTTATAAACTGCGATATTTTCAAGATGTTTTACGTTGGGCCGATGACAGTTGGCACTCCACCACAGAGACTAACGGTACTTTATGACACTGGTTCTTCTGACCTCTGGGTGCCCTCCAGTCAGATGTGCAAGACCGAAGAGAAGTATTGTCGTAAGTAAACTTTCAGTAATTCGAATTTTCGCGAGCAAGGGCTGGATTCTCCAGTTTTCCATGAATAATCTATTTATCTTTTTTATATCTAAATAAGAAGATTTAGAAGAACATTCTTTTCCAAGAATGCGGAAAGGCATAGGAGTATTGAAAATAATTTTACTGGTATTTGGCATTTCCGAGTAATGCAAATGTCCCATATAATCCCCCACAATAGAACCAATTTGACATCTTGAAAAGCAACACAGGAATTCTATTATATCCATAACAACTCCTTCCATCTGACTTCTACGCGTTAGAAAGGTAAACGAAAGCCGCACAAAATCTTTATCTCTAGTGGTACCTTTCCTCTTCGTGAAGTTCACATGTGTACCTCATCAATTCTGGTGATTTCTCTAAGCAACCGATACACTAAGTCGAATATTTCATTTTTTTTTTCAATAATCGAAATCCATGCTTTGTTATATATAGTGCATGAGAGTAGACTATGACGACGATGGAGACAATGGGGTGGTTTTAAGACAGAGGTTCAATGGCTGTTAGCCTCCTATATTTATAGTTTCCTTGAGGAGATTTTAACTCAAAAGACTTCCACTTACTAAGTTTTAATGACAAATATAGTACATATCAATAGTTTCAGCAACCCTTATCAGTATCGAATTGTTTAATGATGAATGATATTATTGCACACAGCATGTGAATTATGTGGCAACCATAAATTAAATAAATATCAATTCCCGACGCATGTCAACTGGTGTGTTTGTGTGTGTGTGTGTGTGTGTGTGTGTGTGGTGTGTGTGTGTGTGTGTGTGTGTGTGTGTGTGTGTGTGTGTGTGTGTGTGTGTGTGTGTGTGTGTGTGTGTGTGTGTGTGTGTGTGTGTGTGTGTGTGTGTGTGTGTGTGTGTGTGTGTTGACTGATGTTTGCTAGCTAATATTTGTGATAAACGTGTGTTTTGAGCGAGGAACTTATGTTTTAGGTAAAGAAAACATTTATGTTGTAAACCTAAATATGTTTAAAAGATATCAGGATTTGTTCAACACTTAACTTTTTTTCAATATTCTACAATAAATGAGAATCACAGTTATTGCGAGGTTTAATTGAATGTCAAATTAATTTCTTCCTCAATTATTTGTGTTGTTGTGTTGTGGCTTAAGAGAATTTTTATTCTAAGAATACACTTTGTTGCCTTCTTGTGCTAAGCTATAGATTCTTCAACCACACATTTCAATATCAAAAGTAAACCATTTACGTTTCAATAAATAACAAACAGTTCAGCTACGAGTATTATTCCTCAGTTATAATACAACAGTTTATATGTATTATATTATATTATATTAGATACCAAGAAACATTTATCTGTCCGAAATAAGATATATTAAAATTTATATTAATGTAAGCATATATTATGAATACGATTTTTGTCCATGTAGCTCATAAAGCCGCTGCAGTGTGGAATGTTCCATGAGGAGTATTACGGAAATGTAAATAACATGCATATTATTTTACAGGTATTTATTATTGGAGTAGTGATTATATAACCATATAACATTGTACAAAGTTTGCACATTTTATCTGCTATGGTTACAAAAAATGTTAAAGTGTTTCAGACATTTTACTCATACTGTATACAATAGTTATAATGCGTTACTCTATAATCGATACCGCAACATTTCACTCTGGTACGTGAGATTGGAATTCCCGTTGTACTAACCAGTTAGATATTTCGAGTAGATTTTCTCAATATGAACTCAATTTCTCTGTTGAATTGTTTTTAAATTTAATAAACGATCCTAAATACGTCACACTTACTCAAATAACAATACAGCATTAACATTTCATGAATGGTGTCTTATTCCAGTCTAATGTGTCAGGTTTTAAATTTGGATTGCGATAGTTTTAAGAAATAAAATCCGATATCATATTAAAATATGTTACTTTACAAATTAAGTTAGTGTTTTTAATCTACCAGTAATTTTTTAAATATTTACAAATCGTATTGCTACTAGAGTTTTTCTTGGATGAGTACTGGAAATTTCAAATTTTCAGTTATTTTCCTAAACGGCGAGTTTTCTTTGGTAATATCTTTTCTTTACTGAACTTTACTATTTATTTCTAGACCACCACAAAACGTACAATGACATGAAGAGCAAGACGTACAAAAAGGATGGCAAGCCTTTTCATATTCTGCATGGCCCTGGTTCTGTCTCCGGCTTTGTGTCAGACGACGACATTAGGGTGAGTTTAGCATCTTACAACTCTTTCAGCCACAACTATTTATCTCTTGATCATTTTGTAATGAATGTATTTGTTTATTTTTTCACTATTTGCATATTTTTAAATGAAAGCCAAAAAGAATAGTTATTATGTATGTCTTTAAGTGCAAGAGCAAGTGATTACAGGCCGCTTCACACTGCAGTCCATCCGTCCACTGGACAGGTGAATTGGATGTTAGGTAAAGATCGTTCGCCTGTGTACCTGGAACATCGGACACCGGCGGCGGCCGTCCAACCCCTGGAAGAAATTTACGTCCAGCGTATGAATATTTCGGAGTCGCTCGCCTAGCGATTTTTACAGGAGTCCGCGTAGACGTTACCAGCTGCGTATGCGCATGCGCATTCAACAGACGCCGTCCCGCTAGAGATATTCCAAAAGACACCTAATGGATTTTGCAGGTGCTGGACTGCCGGAACACCGGGACTAGGTGCGCCCCCTAGCGTTGAATTTTTTGGTACCCTCCTGTTTTGAAACTGACAAATTTTACAGTCATAATACCAACATGAGCAGTTAACTTGATTTCAATGCTGTCTCATTTACCAGCATAATTAAATCCGTCTTGAGTAAACAAAATAATAATGTAAATTAATATAATTCAATCTGGATCATTCTAAGACGAGGTTTATCGTCGATATTGCCGAGCGGCCGGGTTGTGTGTTGCGACCTAAGCACCTCCTGAACATCGATATAAACAATAGGAGTTGTTCGCACTTGTGCTAAAGGGATGCCTCGACACGGCCCGCTCCTCGCGTTTTGCCCGCTCACTCAACGGCCGCGCGACCTACCTGGTGTACTGTTACACACTGTTCACTCTTTTCTATTCATGCTACCTACAAATTGGTTTGTTGTACATCCATCATGGGTTGCTTGCATGATTTGAGGTTAAATAAAGTATTATACAAATAATGAGAATCAAGTGAAGTTCATTGGTTATGTCAGTTTTGGAAATTACTCAAAGTTTGATTAGTGTGAAAATGTCTATAAATCAATTAAATGTGTATTACAAAATTGTTTGAATCAGGCATTCGTGTACATAATGTTACTTTTGATGGTATCTCTAATCTCTACAAACACCGGGTAGTTAAAAATCTTCCCCATAACTATTTTTTATTTGAAAGTAAGCAGTGTAAATAAAAATGTTTGTACCATTATCGATACTTGTCTTATGCTTAAATTGGCTCGCGTATACTATAACCAGTAGATGGTATTGATGATTTTAAATACATGTGGTGACATAGATTTAAATCATCAATACCGGTGGTGACCGATGCCAGAAGTGTCAATTCGGAAAGGCGGAAATTTGCCGTTTACCACATTAGCTAGATATCCAGCAACCATTACCTGTAAAATTAAAAGGCTATAATCCAATTGTATCATCAAATTACCTTCAATAATGTATAGCCTAATACATATACTTTCACTCATCTAATGTATTAAAATGGTTTATTTTGACCTTCCTGCACTCCAGCTTACCAATTTCACCAAGAGGTCGACTACGACCATACAATTTCCCTGGAGTGATTTATGCCTATGTGCAATCGATAGTTACACTAGTACAGCGATTGTTAGGTAATACCAATCCAGAGAACAATTAGTGTGAGATTATTTTTAAGCAGGATAATAATTCTGTGCAATCCTGTCTTTGACTTAACCCACCTACTTTGCCATTTGTGATATTTAGCCGTTGTCCCACTGTGTCTGCAAAACAAGGATGGGTACAGTTCTGGAAGTGTTATAAACTGTTTCTTTATAGAGATTTGATTAAACCAAAATCCACGCGATAAGTTTTAGTTTCAGAAACATATTTCCTGACGATACGTTTATTAAATTTTGTTAGTATTTTGATCTCTGATAATATTTTGTGACATTATTTTTCTTGGAAAATAACGCTTTTTGTAATATTGTTATTTTATTTTTGTAAGAAATTAAATAAATAACACATTATGAATGAAAATTGTTATTCCAGATGTGACATTTGCATTTAAACAGTTTGCTGCAATTCATGCAGAAAAAAGCTATGCGACTTACACTTAATTTTTCGAAAGTACTGAGACAAGTATCTATTTAAAAACATTTCAATTGAATTTATATGTTTTTTTTTATAAGAGCTAAGCAAAACACCCGATACAAAGAAGTGCAGATGAGGTCGAACAGAACGTAACTTCTTCATGGCATTGCTTTATGAGAATACTTGCAATTTTGCTACCCTTTTACCTTTGGACTCAATAGGGTTCCTACTTTCACAAGGAGTTACTTTGTACCAAGTTTCAAGCCTCTAGAACACTTCTATGAAGACTTATTGCATATATGGACAGACTGGCATCGACACGATTTTAAGAAGGATCTGTCAAGCCGTAATTAATTTATGAATTTAATTTAATAAATATGAAATGTCAACATCCAATAAAGCTCAACACTAATGCAGGTTGGAAGACTCAAGGTGACTCAGCAAGTCTTTGGAGAGGCCACTAGCATCGATAACTACACTTCATCCCTGAAGTTCGATGGCATCCTCGGAATGGCTTACCCTGCTCTCTCTAGCATCGGAACTGATCCTCCATTCGTCAACATGATCAAGCAAAATGTAGTCAGCAATCCAGTCTTTGCTTTCTACCTTAACAAGTGAGAAAATCTAAAATTTTAAAATTGCCAAAAAATATGCATTTCTTGGAAAGACATAACTCTTCTATTGTGCATGCAATGGCTTTTTTGATAGGTTTTTTCATAATCGCATCTCTTTTCTTAACCTTCCCTAAAAACCGGAAAAAATCTGTTAAACATCCCTAAAGTAAAATAAAATTTTCAAGGTTTTTAAAGAACTTTGCTTTTGGTATAAAGTAATGTACTGTACTTAAAAACATGTAATTGTATATTATTATCTTTTCTCTCTCAGCTGTAGTTTGCATTTCAAAACTCCTGTTGAAGTACTACAATGTGAGTATGGTTTCTTGTCAATCCCCCGTAAAAAGTAATCCGTGAGTCGGAAGGTGGACCTGAGGCCGTGACCGTCGGACACTGAGGAGGTCGTAAATAAATGGCCACGACAGTTTTACGACGAGTATTAGTAGGCAGGCAGGCAGCGGGTAGGCCGGGACTCTTGTCCCTTCTGAGGTAGCGTCTCTGCAACAAGTAGAATGGCTACTGGTCATTTGTACGTCCAGCCCCAAGTGGGGCTATTGTTGCGTTGGGTCGTGAGGAAAATTGTTAAATGTGTGGTTTTAATTTCGGTCGGTTAAAAGTAGTCTAGTTGGTTGGGAAGTGAAGTGGAGAGTCGTTGGTTTTTGTTGTTGTCCGTTCATTCTTCTAGGGTGGGTCATCTATTATAACCTTTAGTTGTGGATTTTCCACGGATGGACGGCGTCCCTGGTTACCCACTCACGGATGTGACCCCACTTTGATTCAGCTTCTGCTGCATACATGGCTCTCGCCTGGCCTGTGATGAAATCATGCAGGCTGGGTAGTCCTGCAGACCGTAGGACGACCGTGTTCCTGACGAACCATGGTGTGATCGTCAGTTGGCGGAGCGTCCTGTTCTCTAGTGCCTTCCTGGTCGTCTTGGAGGTGTGTGGATACCAGGCTGGAGCCGCGTATGAGTCCTTTAACTCCCTTCTCAAAATGACTTTATTCAGCTATAGCTTGAGGGAACTGTTGTAATGATTTTTCTGATTGCCTTTAAATTTCCCATCACTTATTGCTTGTTACAGTGTATTAACATCTTCACGGAGACTATGTATTACTCGATCTTCAGTAATTCTAACCTACAGCGCACATTATGACGTTAAGTACAGTCAATGTATTAAGATACACAGTTCAAACAATACTAACTAAGACTACAGCAGCACTGGTGCTAAGGTTTTTTATTATCAAATATTTTCATTAAATCATTAAATCATTTTCAGCCTATTCTAAGATACCTGACTAATTCAATTTTTTTTCACGCTGCTACTTGGGTGCAAATTATTCGCATTCTCTTTCATTGTTTTGTAGAAACTGATGACCCAGTGAGACTATTTTCCTCTCTCAACTTTCTCTAAGTTATGAGCGACTGACATGAGAGACGAATATAATTAAAAATTAATACCGATATGTAAAGGTATCAAGTATGAGGTGTGAGAATCTGTTGCATATAATATGTGTGTCTGTGTTTAGTAAGGGAGGAACGGTAAACAAAATCGTTTCTTCATTTCAGCTACCTGTATCTAACACGTATTTTCTCAGTAGTGATTTCTTTTTAACTAACATCTTTACAGGAAAATGATTACTATAAATTTCTTTCCGTGTGAAACTTGTTTTAATATTATTCAAATCTCAAATATATTGAATTATAAACCGACAGAACAGAGGATATAATGCCTGAACCATTCATGAGCAAATCAGTCACTCATATCATCTTTAATTTTTAATAACAGCTAATGACTATCCTTGTCTTTGTCAAAGATTTGTCTAATGTCCAAGAACAAACCTTCTGGTTTGGAAGTTTTTGGATTGTTGATATTTAATTGGCTTTATTCTACACATTTTGGCAGGACTATCGGTTAATTTCGTTGCTAAATTCAAATTGAGTTGAAGCTGTAACAGTGTAACATCTAAAACTTACATATTTTGCAGCTTTTTTATAACTGAAAGCAATGATATTGGTCTGTAGTTTTTACGAATGCACTTTGCTCCTTTTCAAGAACAATTACATCTTAAATATTTTAAACAAAGGCAAAACTCTCACTCACTCACTCACCACTATTCCCAATATCTCTATCAAATTTGGCACATGTATGCATAGTGACTTAAATAGAAATATTAAAACATTTTATAAAGATCAACCATAAGGGTTTAAATGGAATTGCACCCCTAGAAGAACTGTATTTTGTCTTTCAACATATTGTTCAAGAAAGATGACATTTCACACACGCGTTCCTCTTCACACAAACAGAAAAACAAACATTTTCATGAAGATCGAATACTTACAGTGGTTGCAACGACTTGAAAAACTATATTTTTGTATTTTAACTTTCCGCTCTCCTATAAAGGATAAATTTAAAACACATATTTATTATGTTCTTAAACAAACTACCGGCACCGGAAATAATTTAAACCGGAATTAGATTACAACGCTGGAAGTAATCGCTCTTTGACAATAGTGGACATTTCAGCTAACTTATCGATGTAATATGATACAAACACCAACTTTCTTCATCAGGTAAACAAGGCAAACACTGATATAGCGCCGTAAATTATACCTCAGACCGAAAATCGATTTATTTGAGTGTAAGTGTACGATTTTAGACCGAAGAATATTTCTGGGATTTATATACTTTCTTGATTGGGTTAATAAAACAAAAGCTACTACTGCCTCTTTAATACCATAGACCGAAAGTAGATTTCTATGAATGGGAGTGCACAAAGAAGGCTTTTCAGAACTATGTACGTATAATTTTCCTAATTAGGGCAACAATGCAGTCTTCTAAGAAACTACAATATGTTTGACCGTAAGTAAATTAATTAAATAATTTGAAGTAGATGCTTTTATTATTATTATAAATTACTACCAGTTATCCGCGGCTTCGCATGCAAATTCGTAGGCTTTGCACATGTATTGCACTGCTGGGTTGATTTAATTATATTTCTGACGCCAATGTTGAATTTGCTTTGTTGTCTCAACCAATACAATCTGTCAAAAACTGTATGTTTATGGTCATTGTTATTTACTGTGGTTTTCGTATTATTTTGTTCCACAGAGTACAATAAAGCCTTTCTCGTGCTCAGTCTGACCTTAAGACAAAACACACATAGCAATATATAAAATATTATACTGTAACAAAGTATAAACAATAATAACATAAACTTTAACTTTCTTTAAGAAAAATACAGGGCCTCCAAAGAAGATCTTGTAATGAGGTCCCATCCTTGAGTTTAAAATAAATATTGTATTATTTTACTTTCTCGATTAAAAGGAAAAAAAAATCTTTTTTTGAGAGTGGGATGAAATTGAATTGTCCCTCTCATGATGAAGCAACACCTTTCACCACAAACTGTAAAATATTTTTGTGTGTGCTTTGGATATGATTATTTACAATAAAATAATATATTAACTGAAAAGTGACTTTACACTTGTAGTAGTGTAACCAAATTTTTCAAAACCTGCTCTTTGTTTCTTCTTGCTACTTGGGAAATAATATTCCTATAATCGAAAAATAATATGTATTGGAATAATAGGAACAGGCCTTTGCAGTCACACTTTACTAGGTCCACTGTTCTTTGCTCCATATGAGAAGTGTTATTGTGTAGCAGCGACTGACATAGATTAACTGTTTTTGTTATTGACGTACAATACAAGATAGATGAAAGTTTTCTGAAGTAAACGATATGTTGTTGCAGCAATAGGCCACATGTGAATACTTAATTTGTGTATTTACACGCATAATTTCTAGCTTATTGTAACCAAGCTTAGCATTAGTGTTTTAATATGCCCTGTTTATATTCATTCAGTTCTGAGTTTCAGTATAATTTTATTACGGTACATATTTATTGTGAGGATAAAATTAACTAAACCAGATATCAAGAACAACTCTGTCCAATAATTCAACAAAAGTTGGTAGGTGCTAATATTTGTTTATTGATCTCTTCATTATTTAATTGTTATTGGTTTTTATTTTCAATCTAACATAGCACTAAATTTTTTAGTTAATTTCCAGTATATTTGTAAAATAACGCTGTCCAAATTTAATAGAAGAGCGAAATTAAGAACTATATATGGGAGAAGATTAAGGTTTGAAAAAGTACAAAACCTTACTACTTTTAGGCTAGACAAGAAAGTATGAAAAGGTCGATAAGGCAGATTGTATACAGGCCGTCCACGTTACAAAACCATCACATATGTTTTTAAAACTATTCGATATCCTCCAGTGCTTACTCAATTTATATAAATCATCTGAATATACATTTAACGTAACTTGGGTAATAATACTTATTATTATTGATGACCGCCACAAAAGTAAGTTCTCGGTGGAGTGCGTGCGGGCATAGCTGGAGTTATATACCGCACGAGCACACGTGTCCACAGGGTTCAGTTGAGTTTGCCTATCGGAGCAACCGACAGAGTGCTCGTCACTCGCCGCTCTGAGGAAGTTCCCCGGACCGCCGACAGAGAGTGTCGTGGTGTAAGACCGCAGCCTGGCCCGGCGCGCCCGCTTGGTGGGACTCGGGACCTGGGTGCGGGTCCAGTGTATTGGTCATAGCAAAGTAATGGCAAATTAACAGAACGGGGGCTACTACAACTGAACCTTCATTTTTTGTTTGTTTTTTTTTAATAAAATTTTAGTATTTAAGAAAATTCAGTTTTATTACGATTATATATTTTTAACCAGAAAGCGTAGCAAAAACATTTATTAATCAGTAACAGCAATAAGCCAGATATAAATAGTAACGGTGTTAATGATGAATTATTTTCTAATATATTCGTGTGGTCTGGTATCCTTCCGGATCCATCATTGACTTTATTTTCTTATAACCAAATCTTTGAATAATTTGTTATATGACAACAACAACGTGTATTTAATGTAATACGCCTAATATACATTATAGCAGGACATACAGGTTTGTACCGTTATTAATTAACTCAACGCATGAGTGAATTCAGAAATATGTATGTGGAAAAAAGTAAATATATGATGTACCGTACTATAGAGATAAATGTTAATGGATGGAATGTAACTGTTTAAACTGTTATTATTGACTTAGGTTATTGAAGAAGCTGTACTGAAACATTTTGAGGTTTATTTGAAAAGGATGATTGTTATTACTATTATTATTCCGTTACGGATTATACGTATCTAACTGTTTTCTCTTTGTGAGTAGTAGGTACAAACTGATACAGCGGTGTAATAGTTTATTAATGTATAAATTCAACTAATATGTTACCGACGAGATGCCAATCTACGAAAAGTTAATCCATTATCTTTAAATACCACACTTGTATCAGTGTTCATTTGTTATCTTATCAATTTACAATTGGCTCGAGATGACAATACCTAATTTACTAGAAAATGTAGGCTAAAAAAAACACAGGAAGAATAACTTTTTGCCTTGGATTGTTTTATGTATAAATATTAATAATTACTATAAATAATTATATTGATAGATGTGTAAAGATTCTTGGCAGTTTTGGTTTCGCCGATACTTTGGTAACGGAAACTACTTCAATTGTATGAATCACATTTTGTTAAGCGGCCAAGGTCTAGCTGGGTAAGCAGAACATTTTGGCTGTCATAGATTCGTCAATAATTTAGGGACCATCGAACTGTCTTTCTGATCGTCTGTATTGGTGAAAACAAGTTTATTTGATGTACGTAGATGTAATAATGACGTAAACATGTGGAACGTAGTTTAAAGTTTGAATTTGCTGCGGACAAAGATTCAACGAGAATTATATGGATTTATGTAAATAGTGTGTCTAATATGTTTATTAATATAATGAATAATGCAGTTGCCCTTTTAAAAATTGAAAAAAGTCATTAAAAGTAATTAGAATTGAATATGTATGTATTGGAACACGATTTATTATTAAATAACAGGTACCAGTGGCGTAGCAGGGGGTCCGGACCCCCTTCCGAAATTTTAAGACATATTAAAAAAATAAAGCATGGAGCAGGAGAAAAAAGGAGAGTTATCATTACTCTTGTCTACAAACATTAAATTGATTGATTTAATTGATTGAAGTGACCGTTGTTAAAAATATTATTGTCCTTTCGATAAATCATAAATTATCAAACGATACTTTTGGACTCGGCCTTTCGGATAGTGTAGTGTAATCACGGTATTTGTATGGGCGCGGTCACGTGACGTCGCAAAGTCACCTGAACCGTAACACGACGAACAGTTTAAATTAGCGACCACTTCGTTCAAATTCGTCTTGGGGACGTAAAATGACTGCTTAGAATTAAGTTACGACGTTGATTTTAGATGTCATTAAACTGTAAACGTGTACATAATTATCGAAAAAAATATAAAAAATCACTTTCGGTCGGAAAATACACTTTAAAAACTCTACTGATTAGAACTTCAACTAATTTGGACTTCAGTGATTGAGGTAAACGTGGTGTTTTCGATTTTTGTTATCATTAAACTGTACACTGTACCTATATAATTATCGAGAAAAAAATCACTTTTGGTCGGTAAATACGGAAGTGATTCAAGTTTTGACGATTTTGGATTTCACTGGTTGAGTGGTTGAGGTGAAAGTGGTACTTAGAATTATGTTAGGACGGTGATTTTAGGTATTAATTCAACCCCGACTAATACCTATATAATTATAGAAGAAAAATTGAAAAAATCGCTTCCGGTCGGATATTACAACGGAAACCGATTACTGATAAAAGCTTATACTGATAAAAGTTCCGGCTACTTTGGATTTCACTGACTGAGGTATTATTTTATTTATCTTAGTATATTCCGATCGGAAGTGATTATTTTTGTTTTTTTTTTTCGATAATTATATATTTATTAGTCGGTATATATTTATTGAATTAATACCTAAAATCAATGTCCTAACATAATTATAAGTACTAATTTTACCTCATCCACTCAACCAGTGAAATCCAAAATCGTCAAAACTTGAACCGGTAGATAGCTTTTCTTCGCTATTTACCGACCGGAAGTGATTTTTTTCTCGATAATTATATATTAGTCGAGTACAGTTTAATGATAATAAAAATAGGCCGTCCTAACTCAATCAAAAATATCACGTTTACCTCAATAGCCGTAGTCCAAAGTAGTTGAAGTTCTAATCATTAGAGTTTTTCAGGTGTATTTTATTTCTGACATAAAATGATTTTTTTTTCCAATAATTATATACTCGGCTACAGTGTAATGATAGTTTACAAAAAATCGTCATTATAACTCATTCATAAATACCTCAATCAGTGAAATCCAAAGTAGATGAACTTCTAATTAGTAGAGTTTTTGCAGTGCATTTTCCGACCGTTAGTTTCATCTGTACCCGGGCAACGCTCGAAAATTGCCCTCCTTTTATAAATGGTTTTCGGCCGTCAGTAGCCCAATGTCCCTGAAGGGGTATTTTATTTTCTCCACAGAATATACAGTAGTTGTGTCAATTATACGCTTGAGTGAAGCTCTGTTTTGTTCTTTTTCTTTCTTATCTAGAGAATCCAACATCACGTTGGTGCCTTCTACTAGAGTTGCTGTGAGAGTTTAATTTGCCTATTACATCTTTCCACTTTCTATAAGGCGTAGTTACTAAAGCTCCATATTTTTGGTATTTACCTTTTACCAGCGAATTCATTGGCAAATAACACACAAAACGTCCCCCGGATCCCCCGGTTTCGGACCCCCCCCCCGAACGAAAATTCTGGCTACGCTACTGACAAGTACCTATTATAGCCATGCCCTGTTTCAATAGCTTAATAAATACTCCTAAAAATCAGCAATGGTCACTGAAAGGTATTTTCGAGGAGTATTAGCATTTGCGTTGTTGTTCCGATCAAGGAAATAAATACATGTTTAGGTCTGAAAAGTCTTCTTTGTTAAAAAATCGTATACATACATTCAAAAAATGTGTTTATATATATATACACACACACACATATATATATATATACACACACACACACACACACACACACACACACACACACACACACACACACATATATACGCGCGCGCGCGCGCGCGCGCGCGTGTGTGTGTGTGTGTGTGTGTGTGTGTGTGTGTGTGTGTGTGTGTGTGCGTGCGTGCGTGTGTGTGTATAAACACATTTTTTTAATGTATGTATACGATTTTTTAACAAAGAAGACTTTTCAGACCTAAACATGTATTTATTTCCTTGATCGGAACAACAACGCAAATACTACTACTCCTCGAAAATACCTTTCAGTGACCATTGCTGATTTTTAGGAGTATTTATTAAGCTATTGAAACAGGGCATGGCTATAATAGGTACCTGTTATTTAATAATAAATCGTGTTCCAATACATACATATTCAATTCTAATTACTTTTAATGACTTTTTTCAATTTTTAAAAAGGCAACTGCATTATTCATTATATTAATAAACATATTAGACACACTATTTACATAAATCCATATAATTCTCGTTGAATCTTTGTCCCCAGCAGATTCAAACTTTAAACTACGTTCCACATGTTACGTCATTATTACATCTACTTACATCAAATAAACTTGTTTTCACCAATACAGACGATCAGAAAGACAGTTCGATGGTCCCTAAATTATTGACGAGTCTATGACAGCCAAAATGTTCTGCTTACCCAGCTAGACCTTGGCCGCTTAACAAAATGTGATTCATACAATTGAAGTAGTTTCCGTTACCAAAGTATCGGCGAAACCAAAACTGCCAAGAATCTTTACATATCTATCAATATAATTATTTATAGTAATTATCAATATTTATACATAAAACAATCCAAGGCAAAAAGTTATTCTTCCTGTGTTTTTTTAGCCTACATTTTCTAGTAAATTAGGTAATGTCATCTCGAGCCAATTGTAAATTGATAAGATAACAAATGAAAACTGATACAAGTGTGGTATTTAAAGATAATGGATTAACTTTTCGTAGATTGGCATCTCGTCGGTAACATATTAGTTGAATTTATACATTAATAAACTATTACACCGCTGTATCAGTTTGTACCTACTACTCACAAAGAGAAAACAGTTAGATACGTATGATTCGTAACGGAATAATAATAGTAATAACAATCATCCTTTTCAAATAAACCTCAAAATGTTTCAGTACAGCTTCTTCAATAACCTAAGTCAATAATAACAGTTTAAACAGTTAAATTCCATCCATTAACATTTATCTCTATAGTACGGTACATCATATATTTACTTTTTTCCACATACATATTTCTGAATTCACTCATGCGTTGAGTTAATTAATAACTGTACAAACCTGTATGTCCTGCTATAATGTATATTAGGCGTATTACATTAAATACACGTTGTTTTTGTCATATAACAAATTATTGAAAGATTTGGTTATAAGAAAATAAAGTCAATGATGGATCCGGAAGTATACCAGAACCACACGAATATATTAGAAAATAATTCATCATTAACACCGTTACTATTTATATCTGGCTTATTGCTGTTACTGATTAATAAATGTTTTTGCTACGCTTTCTGGTTAAAAATATATAATCGTAATAAAACTGAATTTTCTTAAATACTACAATTTTATTTTAAAACAAAAAAAAACAAAAAATGAAGGTTCAGTTGTAGTAGCCCCCGTTCTGTTAATTTGCCATTACTTTGCTATGACCAATACACTGGACCCGCACCCAGGTCCCGAGTCCCACCAAGCGGGCGCGCCGGGCCAGGCTGCGGTCTTACACCACGACACTCTCTGTCGGCGGTCCGGGGAACTTCCTCAGAGCGGCGAGTGACGAGCACTCTGTCGGTTGCTCCGATAGGCAAACTCAACTGAACCCTGTGGACACGTGTGCTCGTGCAGTATATAACTCCAGCTATGCCCGCACGCACTCCACCGAGAACTTACTTTCGTGGCGGTCATCAATAATAATAAGTATTATTACCCAAGTTACGTTAAATGTATATTCAGATGATTTATATAAATTGAGTAAGCACTGGAGGATATCGAATCGTTTTAAAAACATATGTGATGGTTTTGTAACGTGGACGGCCTGTATACAATCTGCCTTATCGACCTTTTCATACTTTCTTGTCTAGCCTAAAAGTAGTAAGGTTTTGTACTTTTTCAAACCTTAATCTTCTCCCATATATAGTTCTTAATTTCGCTCTTCTATTAAATTTGGACAGCGTTATTTTACAAACATACTGGAAATTAACTAAAAAATGTAGTGCTATGTTAGAAAGAAAATAAAAATCAATAACAATTAAATAATGAAGAGATCAATAAACAAATATTAGCACCTACCAACTTTTGCTGAATTATTGGACAGAGTTGTTCTTGATATCTGGTTTAGTTAATTTTATCCTCACAATAAATATGTAATAAAATTATACTGAAACTCAGAACTGAATGAATATTAAAACCTGCAGCGCATATTAAAACACTAATGCTAAGTTTGGTTACAATAAGCTAGAAATTATGTGTGTAAATACACAAATTACGTATTCACATGTGGCCTATTGCTGCAACAACATATTGTTTACTTCAGAAAACTTTCATCTATCTTGTATTGTACGTCAATAACAAAAAACCGTTAATCTATGTCAGTCGCTGCTACACTATAACACTTCTCATATGGAGCAAAGAACAGTGGACCTAGTAAAGTGTGACTGCAAAGGCCTGTTCCTATTATTCCAATACATATTATTTTTCAATTATAGGAATATTATTTCCCAAGTAGCAAGAAGAAACAAAGAGCAGGTTTTGAAAAATTTGGTTACACTACTACAAGTGTAAAGTCACTTTTCAGTTAATATATATGTTATTGTAAATAATCATATCCAAAGCACACACAAAAATATTTTACAGTTTGTGGTGAAAGGTGTTGCTTCATCATGAGAGGGACAATTCAATTTCATCCCACTCTCAAAAAAAAGATTTTTTTTCTTTTAATCGAGAAACTAAAATAATACAATATTTAATTTAAATTCAAGGATGGGACCTCATTACAAGATCTTCTTTGGAGGCCCTGTATTTTTCTTAAAGAAAGTTAAAGTTTATGTTATTAGTATAAATGTTATTATTGTTTATATTTTGTTACAGTATATATGTTATATTTTAAATATTGCTATGTGTGTTTTGTCTTAAGGTCAGACTGAGCACGAGAAAGGCTTTATTGTACTCTGTTTTGTTTTCAACATCTTTGTTTTTGTACTTTGTTCAAATTTGAAAAGAATATTTTCAAGGGGATTATTCTTTGGTTTGACTGTCAAACAAGAAAAAAATCAAATGTGTTACTTTCTTTAAGAAATCAATTTCTTTCTTTCTTTCTCTTTATTGCACAGGGAGATACAGGACCAGTTAGAACTCAGCAAGAAAACAGGTGCAGAGTTGGTTCTGGGAGGTGTAGATTCTAAGCACTACCAGGGTCAGTTTACCTTTGCTCCCGTCAATTCTCAGGTGTACTGGCAATTTCAACTCGATGGGTAAGATTTTATCAGAATCCATTTTAATGTGATTTATTTGTAGTTTTGTTTAATTTTGAAGCACTTTTGCCTATCACTCACATGTTAATGGACTGTTTGGTGTAGTAATACTTGCAACAGTCAACAGTGGCATTCCCACAATAAAAACCCCCGATGTTTCAAATTGACGTTGTCAACTCTAGGTTTTGTTCATAGCTTTATTTACAATCTATTCAATACAATTGAACAACAAGTAAATGTGAGGGTTAATTAGAAAAACATGGGTAAGCAGCGGTTCACAGCTAACAACACTGCTTAGCAAACACTCAAATAAATCTTAGTAGTAGATCAAGAACACTGTGTCTATTTAGTCTGTAAACACTGCCACTATCATCAAGTAAGTTGGCAAGATGGATTAGGATGGTTATTCAACTTTTATTTGTAATTTGGTGTTTAAATTTGTCATTTTCTCCTTGACAAATAAAATACTTAAGTCTTGATGGATTATGTTATTCACATACCAAGGAGCTTTGTGCATGTTTTGTAGGATTTTTATCTATATTGGATTATATCTATATTGTCATTTGAGTCAAACCCCCATAGTGAGAGTCATAAGTCCAAACAAGTTTCAAAATGGCTTTGTAAAGGGAATTTTATTTTCCAAAGACAGAGCGTTTACCAGTTTCAATATTTATTATTTAACTGAAGTCTTTTGAGCTATATGTTGGAATGCCATTCCAACCTTCTATCAATCTGCATTCCCAGGTATGGAATAAGATAGTGTAATTTGGGGCTTTCAATAGTGTAATCAACTCAAAAGTGGATGTGAAAGGTTCTCCAGAACTTTCTCAATATCTTTGCAAACATTAACTGAGTGTTTGTTACCCGGATAAAAGAATCAAACAAAGTCCTACAGTGAATGTTTAGTTCTTAATTCATTTTTGTGCAACTTTCTTTTTGTACCTCTTAAGAACTTCTGTACCCAAAAAACTTGCCTAATGGGAAGCACTTATATCACAACTACAACCATATATGTAAATATTACATATCATAGTTATAGTGCCATATCTGACAACATCAATAAGAATGTTTTTATGACAATTGATTGTATTTTTGCTATACATTGCAATTAACAGGAGGCAAATACATGTCATCGTTATACATAATCACTGCTTAATTATACAAACATATATCATTATTTCCATTTTGCTGATCATTAAAGATACTAATTTATTACAAATATAAAAAATAATGACAATAATAGCTCAGCATTATAATTAATTATCTATAAAACTTTGGTACAGTATTTGCTGAAAATGTTATTTAATGTATAGGAGTCTGTTCATTTTCAATATTTATTAATTTCTAAAACTTTTTTATAAAACTGTTTAAACCCATATGATGATAAGCAATATTTAACACACATATTTTATATATTTCCTCCAGCGTTGTTCTGCAGCAGCAACAAATCAGCCAGTCGTACCCTGCCATCGTAGACTCAGGAACCAGCCTCATCTGGGGGCCTTCTTCTGTCATAGACCTCATCAATGAAGCTCTCGATGGGCATGAAGAACACGGTATATATATTGTAAGTATTTTTAACAGATAATGTACATAATTATTTAAGGCCAAAATACAAGCCTCATTATGATGTTAGAGCTGCATACTAACCGTATAAAGCAATAAAAAAAATAAATATTATGGTTTAAAATGTTAAAGTAACTATTTCTAAAAAGAAACAATATTTCATAAACTCCTCTGAAAAATTAAGGATGTTTTAACTCGAACTTCAGAAATGCATAAAAACACTTTTACACACCTCATATTTAAAAAATTATCCAGAAAACGGCTCTCGAATTGAACCGTATTATCCGTGTTATTTGAACCTAAATATCAGTTTTTGATAGCTAATTCCTTAGTTTAAAGCTCCTTGTCGGATTGTCGACTCTTTTCCTTGCATATTTCTTAGCATATGCAGCAGCATTTTTGTTGTTGGTAACAACGTTTAAAAAAGGTTTTCAATCCATTCAATGTTTAATTTTTAGTGCATGGTGAAAAATATATAAGAAATAACAATAAAAAACATATATAATAATACATTTCTTGTCTTTTATTCTAGAAACCAAAGTATAAATTTTGAGTTTAAATGAATGTACAAAATTATGGTTTTACTACTATTAACCAAAAAATATTTTGGTTAGTAAAAAAGCCTACCTTAAGCTTACAGCTAGCCATTCTCTGCTTGTATTTGATTTACCGTAATTCGTGACTTCCCTCTTTATATAATTCTCTATAAATGTCATAACCTCTTTGAATTTTTCTTTACTTAGTCTAAAATACTGTTTGAATCCCTCTTCGTCCCCCTAAAAGTCTGCTATCAAATCATAGAATTCAACAAACACTTTTCTTTTTCTATTAATGGGGTGCACCCAATGTTTTTGTGTACCAACTGAATTTATTCAGTAGGACTGTATTTTCATCATCACTGCTGGAACTGTTACACTTCTCACAAAATCACTGTTACACCAAGGTAATTTTTAAATATGACAAAACATATTATTCCATAACAAAGTCTTGAAAATCCATGAACAATTCTTATTTGTGAAAGCATAAGTAAAATATACCTATTTCCTCACTCCACTATAGTTACAATTCTATTTACTAATTTTGTCAAAATCAGTGTGATGTTCAAATTCAGGCATTTTTGTAGTAGAATATCACAACTCTAAAACTGAAGCTTTTTAACTATCTGATAAGTGATATTAATAGTTGAAAAATAATCAAATTTCTGGTTAAATTCCTTTTTTAATTTTTAGAAAGCTACACTAATGTTCTATAAACACTTAGTATGCAATAATTAAGCACTTAAAAGTATGATTACATTTCTGAGTAAAGTGTGTGCTTTTCTAAATGTTTAAGCTAAAATTAATTTTCTATCCATATTCTAATATGTAGAATGTTACCATGTTATTGTACTCTAACTGTACAATATAACAAACAAAATGAAATATAAAATATATTGAAAATCGAAAAAGTTATGTTATTCAGTAAACTCTTCTCTTCAATTTGTTGAATAAATTAAATTTTTTCTTTAAAATGACACCTTTTCATGCTTCCACAAAATTTGGTTCATGTCTCGTGAGGTATCAGTGCCAAAATAAGTGTTTCAGGAAACTTCTTAGCAAATAAACTATTATGTTCTCACAATTCTAATATTGGCTCCAAAAATTTCTGAACTACTATACAAGTGGGCCGTGGTTTTAAAACATATGGTTAGTTGTGTATTTTTTCTATTTGGAAAATCTAAATTGTGAACTTTCAGCATCACTTTTCTTGAGGGATTATCGACTGAGTTTAGCATGTCAATCACGATTTTTATAAACACTTGTTGTGGTGAAAACATTGTATAAGTACATTCCTGATTTTACCCAGAAAAAGTTTAAGTACAAAATCATTCCTGTAAATCAACCAAATTTGTTTTGGTCTTTAGATTTATATATTGGTTTTTTTAATGTTGAAGTGAAGACTCCTTATAAGACTAATCAGCTTGTTGAACTTGAACCTAGAATCAAGAAGTTTATTAGCCATTGGTCACAACAATATGAAATAGGCATCGTCAAAATATACAGCACTGATATTTACAACAACAAAATTAGTTATTACAATATTGTACTATAATTATACTAATTTTATGACCAAGTAACAGGTTTAATATAATCTATGAAGAGTGTGCACATGGTTTGTTAATTACGTTATAGCTAATACAGTATAGAAAATCAGAAATCTACAAATCAAACTAATCAAAAAATGATATTTATGTCAGAATCTAAAAATTCTTTTAAAGAGTAGAATGGATTGCATATGAGCCAGTTACTTATCTTTAGTTTAAAAATATTGAAAGGAGTCATTGTAGCAGATGCAGGCAGCTTATTATAAAAAGTTATGCAATTGAATTTAAAAGAGTTGCCGGTTTTGACTAGCCTGTGCTGAGGGAGATCTAATTTGTTTTTACCCCTGGTATTGTGTTGATGAAAATCTTGTCTGGTATTGAAATCTGTAATTTGTAATTTTGTATAGACTAGTATATGAAAAATGTAAAGGTTAATAACTGTCATGAATTTGAGATTGATAAAAAGTGGTTTGCAATGTTCTAGAGAGCTGCTTCCACTGATGGTTCTAACTACTTTTTTTTGAATGAGAAGAATATCATTCACAGCATTGGAGTGACCCCACAAAACAATGCCATAGGAAATGTGTGATTGAAAAAAGGCAAAATATGCCACTCTCAAATATTCACAGCTAACAAAATCCCTCAGTTTCCACATTAGATACAAGACTCTAGATATTTTTCTACATACATGGTCAATGTGTGATTTCCAATTAAGCTTGCTGTCAAGATGAAAACCCAACAATTTTACAGATTGATCTTCATAATTTTCAGATAAGCTGAGAAGCAGATTTTGCGTTTTCTCCTGATTACATATCAGTCTATTAGAAGTGAACCAATTTAAAGCCAAGCTGTGAGATGCATCCATGTTTTCTTTCAGAGTATTCAACTGCTTATTAGATGAAAAAAGAGTGGTGTCATCAGCATAAATAACAATGTTAGACAACACATTAGAGGGCAGATCATTTATAAAAATGATGAATAAGAATGGTCCTAAAACTGAACCCTGTGGTACACCTGTGGCCACAGAAAGAGTGGTAGACTGCTGAGCTTGAACAGAAACATATTGTACTCTATTCGATAGATATGACTGCAATATATTAATGGAATTTTCTGATATACCATAGATCTTAAGTTTGTCGAGGAGGATGCCATGATTCACGCAATCGAACGCCTTACTTAAATCAATGAGTGTTAAAGCAACTGACTCCTTTTGTTCAAAAGCATGAAGTGCTTTAACGACTATTTCTGTAACGGCAGAAGTTGTAGATTTATTGGTACGAAAGCCATGTTGGTTATTACTGATTATATTATTGGACTCAAAATGTTGATTAAGTTGATGATACATTATAGATTCAAAAACTTTTGATAAGATGGGGACTATAGAAATTGGGCGATAGCTTTGGGGCAGAGATCTGTCCCCTTTTTTGTAGACTGGCAATACCTTGGAAATTTTTAGAAGATCAGGAAAATATCCATGTAATAAGCATTGATTGAAGATGAAAGCTAATGGTGAACTGATGTGTTTTATTGTGTTCTTGACAATATAATTAGATATACCATAAAAGTCGGAAGTTTTAGAGTTTGACAATTTAGCAGCTACCTTAGTTACATCAGTTGGGGTGATTAATGACCAAGTAAATTGAGGTACACAGTTAGTTAAAGTGTTAGCCAGTAGGTTGGTTGCCAATATGTCAGTGTTATCAATGTTAGTTTGAATGTCTGCCACCGACTGTATGAAATACTGGTTAGTTAGGTGTGGATCAAGTGTTGTTGGTGTCACACCTGTGTTGTTTTGTGTTTCTGAGGAAATTACCTCCCAGGCAGCCTTACATTTATTACTAGCTCCCTCTATATGATTTTCAAAACAAGCCCTTTTTGCTAGGTTGAGCTTTTTTCTATACTCTTTTTTGAAGAATTTATAAAGGTTATATGCAGCTTCCATATGCTGAGACCCAGTTTTTCTAAGATTCTTAAAAACATCAAAATAACCTAGCATTATTTCTCTACCTCTTTTTAAATCTTCATTGTACCACAAAAGTTTCTTTGTCTGCTTGCTTTTAACACCAATTTTAACTAATGGAGATGATAGATACCAAATATTGTTATATGTTTTTAGAAAACTGTTAAATAAAGTTTCAATGTCAATCTCTTTTCTTTTATAGGTATCAATTATTTTCCACCTTTCACTCTCCAAACTTTCTGCAAACAATTTAATTTGTGTCTCATTTTGCTTACGCATACATTTTTTTGAGGATGTGACTGTCTCATTTGGTCTACATGATCTATCAAGTTTTAGATTTAATAGAAGAGGATTATGATCGGAAATGCAGTCATTCAAAACTTTTAATTCATAACAATCCCTTGAAAAATTTACGAGGATGTTATCGAGACACGAATCATTTCTTGTAGGAGCCTTATTTATAGCTACCAAGTTAAGAGAGCGTAAGATGTTTACAAAGGTGGTTGTCACTGTGTCAGTGGTTTTATGGAATGGTATGTTGAAGTCACCTCCAATGACTAACTTAGAGGTATGTTGCAAAACCTTTTTAATAGCTTGTTCAAAGTTATCAAAAAATAAGTCCATATTACCACAAGGTGATCTATACAGAGAAACTATTGCTACTTCTAAATTGGCCAATTTTATTCCTGAAATTTCTAAATTTTGCTCTAGATTAAATTTGCTTAGGTCTAGTTCACTATATTCAAGCGAATCTCTTATAAAAATACCAGCACCCCCATTTTTTGAGGCTTTGCGACACACCATACTTGCAGCTTTGTAGCCCTGAGGTGTAAATAAAGATATCTGCTCTTCTAGTAACCAGTGCTCACAAATGCTTATAATATCTATATGCTTAAGTTTAGACAAGTGTTCTAATTCTAATAATTTATTACGGAGACATTGGATATTAATTTGTAAAATGTTAAGACCGATGTGCAAGTTTGATTCAATGAGTGAACTAGATTCATTGTTAAAGGTTGTTAAATTTTGATACAGACAAGGGGTTTTTCCATTATTTTCAACTAAGGTTTTTTTACATTTTGTACTTTTTTTCTTAAAAAATAACTATTTCTACCTTGGGGTTCTACTGTAATATTTCTTTTACATTCATCCACTAATTGTTGAGACACCACTCTTTTGTCTGTTTTGGGCGTTTCAAAACCCTGAAAAGGTGAAGAAATAGAAAAAGAGCTATGCTTCACTAGAGTTGGAGACTGTAGACAAGTCCCATTGTCTCCCGACAGGTGAGGGCTGGTGGAGTGTCCAGGTGGTGGTGTCTGTAGGGACTCAGTCACTGTAGGGTCAGTAGTCAGCTTCACTGGTGATGTCTGTTGAAATACTGCTGAGATGGACTGCTCCTCCAGAGTTGACTCCAAGCTTATCCTTGGGCTGACCTCTATCACAGATGGGCTGGTGGTTTGCTCTTGAGTAGGTATTTTTCCGCAGAGGTCAGGATCAGACTTTGATGTCGCTGAAGTTCTACCAATAGCCTGGACTATCTTCCTGCCAAGCAATTTTTTTCCCATCTTGTTCAGATGCATTCCATGGCGAGTAAAATGCTGTCCTCTCAGTTCAGTCCCATCAATAACATTGAAGCTCTCCATTTCCTCCAGTTTACCGTTTAAAATTGCAATTTCTTTGTTAATGAAATGTTTTTTCTCCAGGTCGTGTCTTTGAAACAATGGTACAAAAATAAAGTTGGTATGGTTATTTTGCTGACAAAACCGATGTATTTGACCTGGAATTACTTGTGCAGCTCGACGGTTTCTGTAGGTAACACGGCTCATATCATTAGCCCCTCCGATTATTACAACCACGTCCTGGTCTGTGAGGTCTGTACACATTGCGTTAGTGTTCTGCAGTATGTGGGTTATTGGGGCTCCAGGACAGGCATTGACAAAAACCTCAGAATCTGGTACTAGTGGTTGCACTGCGTCATACAGATTTTTACCATGACTGTCAGCAAAAATTTGGATTTTTTTGGGTATAAAACTGTTTTTAATTGTTTCTTGTTTTGTGTATGTTTTAGATTTAATAATAGGCCTTTTCTGCTTTAATTTACTTTCATTCTTGTAGTCACTGTTTAGTGTGTTGATTTCAGTCTGGTTTTGCAAAGGTTCATCTGTTATCAGCCCTGATAAAATGTCATACTTGTTTGAAAGTGTGATAGAAGTATTTGGGAGGGTTGGCCACTCATTCAAAGACTTTGTATTAATATGTTTACCTTTTCTGATTACTTCACAGAATGTTTTCCCTGATTCGTCCAGATGATTTTCTTTATGGGTATTAGAGAGGGTTTTTAAGTCCTCTTCAAGTAGTTTGGTTACTTCAATTAGATTCCTATGATCTAGCATTAATTCTGAATAAAGGTGTTCAAGATTTTGGCATTTCATTTCTTTTAATTTATTTTTTAATTTATTTTCTTCTAATATATTTTCAAGTTTCTTCTTTTCTTGTATAAGTTGTTCTTCTGCATTTGCTCTTTGTTTAGATATCCGTTCTATTTCGTTCTTCCAAATTTTCTCTTTAGAGTCCAGCCTTAATATGTCAACTTCTTCCTGTAATTTCCAAATTTTTTCATCTTTTCTATTTCATTTTTTCCAAAATTCTTTTCTCCTAGGCCATAGGAGACCTTACGAGAGGACTCTGTATCCCAGCAGATATGAGTTAAGCCGTTTACTTCACAAACTACCATTATATAATCACAATATATGTTTCTACTACTCCTAAAAATTACCAAAAATATTTTACTATGCTTTGTTTTACAATTTACATAAATGTGTAAATATTATTGAAGAGCCTCTTGGACATATTTTAAAAATATAAATTACACGTTTTTATTCAGATCTTCGGAACAACTCTTCTTGACAGTCCCAGGAAACAGTTATAAGTTCTGCAGAATTACCTTCACTAATGCATAGTTTTTTAATACACTTTTGATCCTTTATAAGGGCAATGCCCTCAGGCCACTCAAAAGGAAGAGAGAGAAAGTAGCATCTGGACATAATTGTCTCAATTACCCTAGAAATAACTTGATTGAAGGTCTATTAATCTCAAAGTTGGTACAAAAAACCCTAGACTCTCTTTATGGAGGATGTAGTAAAGCAGCTACTAAATGTTTCTCTAGTGATGTCATACACCCAATCACAAGATGCAATAATCCCACTGAACTCTGAATACTGCCTTTTTGTCATTAGTTGAGTGACTGTACAAGTAATCCTTCCATTTATTATGAGAAGCTCGTGAGGTGAAAGATGTGATTACATTATTACGAAGGGAGTGCTTAATCCTTCATGTCCTCTCCAATCTGGGAACACTTTTTCTTCTTCATTGGTTGGCTACCAAGAGGTGATTCCACTATTTCAGAGCTTGATAATATTAACCAAAAGCAATAAATACATATTTTTAATAAATAATTTATAGACAATAGACAAATATTTATTGTAAAATACAATTTCTGGTATCAAAATGTAATAAAAACTGGTACATAGTCAATGATTAAAAACTACATAACTAATCTTATTTTAAAACATTACTTTCATACTTATAAAAAATCACTTTTGATACATTGATCTATAAAACATAAATAAAAACATTGATTAAATCCAAGGCTAAACCCATTGTACATATTTTTACTATTTGTTTTCATCATAAACTATCTTCAAAGAATTAATTTACACTATATGTTTTTTGACAAAGTGCTTCTTTTATTTATTTTATTTTTTTTGTAAATGTAGATAAGGGAAGTTTTTTATATGCCTGTGGAATATTATTATATAATTTCAAACCTAGATAAAAAGGACTAGTTTCAAATTGTTTAGTTTATGTGCCGAATATTGAAACAAATTACAATTTCATGTGTGATATATATGATTAAATTTGTTATTTTTCAAATTGATCAGGATTATTAAGTACTAATTTAAGTATTTCAAAAATGTATATACATGCCAAAGTAAGGATGTTAAATTTTTTAAATAACGGTTTACATGTTGTTCTTGAGTTGCAATGACCTATTGTTCTAATAATTGACTTTTTACTAATAGAGTTTTTGCACATCTGAGCAATTACCCCACAAAGTAATACCATAACTCAACATCGAGTATACATGGGCATAATATACAGCTAAACCAACTTCCAAAGATGTTATTCAAACTAGTATACTCAAAGCATACCTGGTTGAATTAAGTTTCTTATTTAACATATTGATATAGTTGGAAAAATTTAATTTAGTGTCTAAATGTATGCCTAAAAATTTTACTACGTGTGTATTATTATTAAACCCTTTACAAAAATGATCATTTCTGAATTTAAAGCGTAATGTATTAGTCCTGTCTCGATTTAACAACAGACCGTGAGTAAGGAAAATTTTGTGAAGTTTGTTAATGACATCTTTGGTGTCAAGTTCTAAGTCACTTAACAATAATTAACACACTTATATGAATAATTAACAAAAAAACTAATATGTGTTTTATTCATATGCTCTACTCATGTAAATATTGAATGTAGCTCCAGTTCACATTCCTCTTAGTACAGCGCCTATAATCTGACGCTGTCACAGACCTGACTCCTGGAATCTTAAGTTATGATCATCTGAAGAGATCCAAAAAAAAAGAGTCACAAAGAAGCTTTTTATGGTTTTGACATCAGAGACCCTGGACTGGAGCTACACTCAACATTTAAATTGAATCAAACCGTCCCATCATAGCTACTTTATATGTTCCATCCATTTTTCATATTTATACAAAAACTATATAAATACAGTCTTTTAGAAACAAAAAAGTAGAAAATAACAAATGTATTAGTTTAGCAACAATGTTTTACCAAATTTCTGTCCTCCTAATAAAATTTTCCAAATCTGAAAAAAAAGGAGTTTCTAGCCTCAGAAAAATGTTCAGGTTACTTCAATATTAAAATACTATGAAGATAAACTTTTATTGTTAACCATACTGTATGTGACAAAGATAATTCTACAATTAATTATTACATGCTGGTTTCAGGTTGACTGTTCAAAAATCAAATCATTTCCTGATATATATTTCTCAATCAGCAACACAAAATTTGTTCTTCATCCAAAGGACTATGTTGTGAAGGTATAATATATACATATAATGTTAAACAATTTAAATGTATGTGACAATTAATAATTTTGTAAATAATGTGTATGCTTCATGTCACAGTAAATGATTTATCTATTCGTTCTCATTTTAAGAATAAAAGCTCTTAATTGTTTTGAAGTAAGTTGCAAATTATGAAAGTCATAAAAAGTAAGAGAGATAAGAATTCAAATATTTTATTAGCAAGGCATTTACTTTACTGTACAATTAATTAAAAAATAATGTAATATTTAGCTTTATCTAGAGGATCTTGATTTAAATGAAAATAATAAACCATTTCAGATTAGAAATGAAGAAGACAGTATCATCTGCATCAGTGGTTTCATTGGAAAGAATGGTCTGCCTTTCTTCTTCCTTGGAGATGTGTTTATGCGCAAATACTACACTCAGTTCGATATGGGTCAAAACAGAGTTGGATTTGCCATTGCTAAGTAAACAACAGTTTGTTTAAATAAACTATCATAGGCATTTATGTACAAGATTTTAATGTTTTGTTTTCATGATATTCAAACCCAAATATTAAGTGATGGCTGTTGTGAAACAACTAAATTTTACCCCACAAGACCAATGTTAAACCTCAAATACTTCTAATTATTAGTAGTAGAGTCCATGAGACATGTCCATTTTAAAGGTGTCATTAATGTCCAAACACTTTTTAGATTTATTTTAAATTGTATTTTTTTAAATATTTAAATGATAAAGTACATAAAAGTTTTAGATATTTTTCTGGATGCACATTCATAGCTTTAAAATTAGTAACATTTCTTCACCCGATGACCATTTTTAAATTATTCTTATGGAGTTAAAATCAAAATGGCCTCTAGTATTGTCAACTCTTGTAATAATACAAGTAACAAAATACTATACTCAACCTTGAAATATTTATATGATTTTATTTCTTATATGAAATAGTTTTTATTTTCCAGCAGATAGTGGTGGACTTTCATTATCACACTGTATACTATACCATGTAATTGTTAATATATCTTTTAATGTTCTTTTTCTTCTATATATGACTACAAATAATTTTGTTCAAAATAATAAAAATAATACTGCTGTATTGTACATTAATGTTCTCCTTTTCCAAACTAATTAAGACATTTAATTAAAGCAACAGTCCTTTTAGCTACCATCATGTACCTATTAGATTTGGAATTTGAATATTATTATATAATCTATATATTCCAAAATGTTTGTGCAACCTATATAAACGAATATACAATAGCAGAACACAAGTGGAATTGTTCTAAGGAGATTGCTGTTTCACCTGCTAAAGTAAATTATTAATATGGATCTCTATATTTTGGCAGGGCTTAGAATAGTATTGCAAGATTGGTCATAAACTCAGTGCCATGATTAAATCCTGGAGGTGATTACTGAAGATATCAGCTTAGCTATTCCAAGGTCCACACTTTTTTATGATGACAAGACGAAACATAACATGGAATCACAAATCAGAAGATTCTCACTGATTTCAATAATCTACGCCTAATGCCTCATCAGTAATAACCAAATTATTCCATAGGACATTAAAAAGCTAAAATGATTCAGACAAATATTAAACACATTCCTGAATAATTTTTAATAATATTACACAAAAATATCTGTTGGCTATGAAAAAAAGTTAGGACATAAATGCATGGTCCTTCAGAACGTGGTCTAAAAAGACAAAAGTTTAAGGTTTAAAGTAGTTTACTATAGGCAAGGCAGAATGGCGTATATGTAAACTATGAACTAGTGCCTAACTTTAAAACAAATTACATATTCCACCTCAGTCGAGAGCTTTCTTGTAATAGAGAACTTGCTGGATAATATTGTAAATATTTTTGGAATATATAGATCACCAAGTTAAAATGTATGATCAAGTATAAACAAATCATCACATTTTCTGGAGCACACAACAAACAACTGGTATTGATTGGCAACGTCAACATCTAGACATTATAAAGACTTTATCGTACTATCACTAGTATAAACAAATTCAACATTTTCCAATATATAATTTTTATTTTGTGCAAGGCCTTTCTGAATCAAAGATTCCATCATCAGGCACTTCACAAATTATCAAATGTTTACATTTTTAAATAATAATTAATTTTATAATAACATATGGTTAACAATTTGGATGTATGGTTAGCCAGTATAAAATATTTAATCAGAATTACATTTTTAATTTCTTTATAAATTGAGATGAGAGTAAAACTGAATTTTGAATAGTACGATAAACCTTTTTTCCAATGCTCCAAGATTCTACATTATAAAGACTGTAACAGATAGCATCATCAGAGAAGATGATTTTTTTTTTTTTATTATTATTTATAAGGGCATAAAACACGGAGGTTATCAATGCCCGTAGGGTTAACGGACACCTACACTTTAAAATATGGTGTCACGTTATCAGTACAAAGAATAGACAGCGGATCGCTGTGTCAAAGAAGATTATCACATTAAGACAATAAGAAAAACAACAGCAGTGAACAGAGGACTAAAACTAAATAACAAAAATAGCCGAGAGGCTGTAAAGGGGCCCAATAGTTAAAATATGTCAGATAAATAATAACGATAATAAATATAACAACAATATAATGCTAAAACCAGGTAAGTTAGTGAAGGTAAGGTTGTAAAGGGACCCACCCTCACTAATAACAAATAATAAATAGAAGGACAAAGTTTATATAACTTAACAGGTACTCGCTCAGATCAAATCTTTGAGATAAGACTCGTTCTTCTTAAGAATTCAAAAAGCTTTACAATGACTGACTCATCATCCCCCAACAGATCGAATAGACTTGCTGGGAGCTGACAAGATCGTCTTAGCGTTGCATAATTACGGCATTCGACCAAAATATGCTCAACACTCAAAGCCACTCCACAACGCGCACACTCCGGGGGATCCCCGCGACTCATGAGGTACCCGTGAGTCAGCAGCGCGTGACCGATTCGCAACCGACACAGCACTACTTCCTCTCTGCGGTTCTCGCGGATGGCTGTCCCCCAGGGAGCTACTGTGTGTTTTATGGCTCTCAGCTTGTTGCACACCGTCCGAGACCAAGAATCACCCCAAACTCGTCTTAACTTCTCCTTCACCATTGGCTTTAGGTCTGACCCTGTCACCATAGCAGTAAAAGGAGGAAGCTCATGAGCACTCCCAGCAGCCCTGTCGGCAAGCTCATTTCCGGGAATTCCCGCGTGACCGGGCACCCACACCAGAACAACCTGTATATTTGGACTTGAAGTCTGTGAATGGCACATCGGATGTCGCGCACAAGGACATGTTTTGGATACATGTCCTTGATTGCTTGCAGACTACTAAGCGAGTCGGAGCAGATGACCAGCCTTCTGGTCCTGGGGCAGACGATGTTCAATGCTTTCAAAATAGCGGTCAGTTCTGCCGTGTAGACTGACGCTACAGAGGGCAGACAGAATCTATACTCACGACTCGCCGTTATGAACGCACATCCGGTGCCATTCTCAGACCTAGATCCATCAGTGTAAATTATGTCGCAAGGTGCCCGAGCACTCAGGAGTTCCCGGAAAGCCTGCGTGAACACTAAATTAGAAGTGTTTTCTTTCTTGTACTTGTGAAGTGACAGGACAACTTCGGGACTTAATACTAACCAGGGAGGGATATCACTCTGGTAGCATTGGCTTACTTGGTACTCCTCGATACCAAGGTCCGAGAGAAGCGCTTTAGCCCTTAGTCCAAATGGAGCTAAGATGTTAAGGCGATTAGCATAGACTTCGATCAAGTAATTTTCAAATACGTGTTCATATGCCGGATTTTCGGGCTTGGCTTTAAGGGAGTGAAAATAATTTATGGCAAGTTGCTTGCGTCTCATAACCAGCATTGGTTCACTAGCCTCCGCTAATAAGCTAGGTGTAGGGCTTGAACGAAAAGCTCCAGTAGCCAACCTGATCGCAGAGTGGTGAATCGAGTCAAGCATTCCTAACGCGTTTGGCCGGGCAGAAGAATAAACCTGAGAACCATAGTCAAGGCACGAACGCACAAAAGCTTTGTAGAAACGTAGCACACATGTCCTGTCCGCGCCCCACTTGGTCCCAGTAAGAACTCGAAGCATATTTAGCCTTTGTAGACATTTTGCCTTAAGGGGGGTCTGTTCGCCTATCTCCGTAATGTTAATTATATGTAATTTTTATAGAGTTGTGTTGAACCTACACTGAAATGTTTTATTTTATTTTATTAATCATGTAATACTCTAGTCACTGACACAAGGATTTTTGTTTATTTTGTATTTTAATTTTTCTACAAATTTTTTAAAAACGTGTTAAATTTCAAGTTTTTAATTCAAAAATTTAATTTTTATAAGCCCAAAAATTAAAATTTTACAAAATCCTTGTGTTAGTGACTAGTAAATACTAAAACAAACACACAGTGAAAATTTCATAAAGATATCTTTAACAGGTCCTGAGAAAACTTACATCAAAGTTAGAAAATACAAATTTTGGGAAAACGCGATTGAAAAAATCGTTGTACTAACCTACAGTGAACTTGGTAACATCAGTAGCTGCCAGTGCTGTAGGCTGGTTTGTCTGCTTCATCCTGCTCAAATTGGTCCTCTAACTTTCTTTTCTTCAATGCCTTAGCCTTCCTGATTTTCTTCTCAAGCTCATTTGCAGCTAATTCGGCTTTCTTGAGTCGCTTATTCTCAAGGCTTTTCATTGCAGCAACCAAATTTTTACCAGAAGAAAGTTTAAGCTCATCCATTATTTGTACTCTACTTATCAGGCCATTATTAAATGTGCTTATAGCTAAATAAGTCCCATATTTTAGCACTGGTAGGCTAACAAAAACCCTTTTTGGTATTACAGACCAAATCACATTGTTCAATGATTCGTTTGGGTTTTGTGTTTTGCCCTTCACACATTTTTGCAAAAGCTCAGGATCAGCCAAATCCCTAAATATTGGCTTGATAGCAAGCATAACAGCTTTTGGCAAATGAAAGTGTTTGTTATGATCATACTCAGTATTATCAAGTAAGCTCTGGTTGAACTTACACCACGTTCCGTCTCCTTTTGGGCAAAGCTCGTGTTGGGGTTGTTCGTTAGTCGATAAGACGTGGAAAAATTCAGCCCAAACTGCTTGCTTCATTTCCCTTACACTTGATGTGTTCCGACGTATAGCCAGTCCATAATAACTTTGCAGTTGATGAACAGCAGCAGTAGTAAGTCGACCTTTTCCGGACATAGATTTGTTATCTTCAAGGAGGGTTTTACCCGACGTACTTTTTATTTTGAGTAAACGTGTTCCCATTCTCTTTTGCACGTGGCCTATGCATTCAAGTTTGTTTATTTTTATTTCTTCTCCATAAATTTGAGCTTCATTCACTGATGCATAGGCCTTTGAGTCTCCATCTCCCAAGTAGTTGAGGTAGCGAACATTATATTCCGGCTCTGACCTCCGAAAAACCTCTAAAGCGCCAGCGACCTCCATTCCTCCGCTGCTACCCTGATAGTTTGCTTTACAGCTGACTACATGAACATTTTCACACTTATTTGGGTATTTACAAAACTTTGAAAGGATAGATACATCTAGTACTTTCCCTGTATCTACTGATGTTAGAGAAAGAATGCCATTTTGAGAGACATGGCCTCTCTTTTGCCATGAACCGTCTAGTGCAACGCATAAGTTATGTCGGTCCCCATCATTACTGCTCACTGCTTCTTCTACGGCGTTTCTCATACTTTTTTTTACACATATTTTCTGCTACTGTGCCTAAAACTTGTTCATGTTTTCTATAATGAACTGGAGGAGGAGGAAGATTTAGAGTGCCACACAAGATTTGGGCTGCTGTGTGGCCTTTGCCAATGCTGCGCATACCGTGCACAAGACGTAGGTTCAAGTCGTAAAGAGTTACAGATTTTCCATTGATATTTTCAGTGATTTTATTACAATTGTCAATAGACCTTTTTTTGTCTGTACAGTTTGGACAATACACTGAGAATTTTACTGCAAGTCCTTCAACAGACCGCCTTTCAAAAATCAATTTGTGCTTGCAACGACTGCATCCTGCGATTTCATTTATGGCTTCGGCAAGCGAATTCAAATCAAATATGTCATATGCTAAAACCTCATTCTTCTGATTATAGTATTCAAAATTACCTTGAACTTTCATTTTTCTAACAGAAGAACTAGGGGTGGTAGGATTATCAGAAGTGTCAGTGCTGGTGGTAGGCCTGGGCAAAGTTTCAGTATTGAGGTTATACATAGCCTCAGAAGATCTATCAAGGCTATATTTAGTCTTTCCAACATGCTTTCTCTTGGAATAACACTTGAAACGATTCCCGATTTTCTGTTTATTTCCCATGTTAACTTGAAACAACAACTAATATTCACAAAACTCGAATAAGTAAACTGTCACTTTGTAAACAACACAAATTGAGAAACACTCTCACTGACATCACATAAACAAAGATCACATGACAAATAGTACACCTGACAGAGACAAAAATATACATCAAAAGCAGGGTAGCCAACATAACATAACAATAAGGAAACAAGAATAGTAGTAGTATGTATGAATATGATTAAAGCGGTGGGCCACCAGCGGGGCTGCCTCTTTCACCATAAATTGGTTGCAATGCTTTCGAAAAACTTTCTTTTCAATAACTTCTAATAAAGATAGAAAGAAAATAAGCACATCCTTGAAAAGGTGAGGTTCTGAAGAATATAAAACTAAAAAAACCAAAAAACTCAAAAAAATGAAATTTTTGGTACGGACCCCCCTTAAGGGATTTTAAGTGAGGGATCCATGTAAGTCGGGAATCAAATGTAAGACCCAAGAATCTCACAGTCCGACTTGATGTTATTCGGGATCTGTTCAAGGTAAGTGACGGTTCTAAATAGTTTCTTAGTCTGGAGAATGTTATACATTGGGTTTTGGAAGTAGAGAACGAAAATCCCGTCCGCCTACTCCATTCCTCTAGTCGCTTTATGGTTAGCTGCAGGGAACGCTCCGCCGTAACAAGTCTTCTTGCAGAGACGTAAACGGCGAAGTCGTCCACAAACAAAGAACAGCGTACAGGATGGCGGACACAAGCCGTTATGCCGTTTATGGCGACGGCGAATAACGTGCAGCTCAAAACGCTTCCCTGTGGTACCCCGTTCTCCAGATTGGTTGTGCTGGATAGGTTTGTCCCTAGTCTAACCTGAAATGTACGGTCAGACATGAACCCCTGAATGAAAGCCAGCATATTACCACTCACTCCCCATGCCTGGAAAGTGTTAATGATGCCTCTCCGCCACGCTGTGTCATATGCCTTTTTCAGGTCAAAAAATACAACGACTACTTGCTTTCCCTCAAGGAATGCGTCACGTATGGTTGTCTCAAGGGAAACCATGAGGTCCAACGTCGATCGTCCTTGGCGAAAGCCGCATTGCTCTCTCGAAAGGAGATTGTTCTTTTCGAGGAACCAGATTAGCCTACGGTTTACCATCCGCTCCAACACCTTAGAAAGGTAGCTGGTAAGCGAGATGGGCCGGTAACTAGACGGAGATAGTTTGTCCTGTCCCGGTTTGTATAAGGGGATAACGTGGGATTTACGCCATGCTAGTGGGAAAGTTTGTTCCTCAAACACTCTATTGTAGAGCGCTAAGAGGGCCCCCTTACCCTCTGAGGGTAAATGTCTAAGCATGGCATAGTGCACGTCATCCGGACCAGGAGCAGAGTTGGAAGTACATGACAGTGCGGAGTCCAACTCCTGCATAGAAAAACTTATATTTAAGGAACATGGATTTGGATTGTTGAGTAGTATGTCTATTTGTTCAGAATATTGCTTATATATCAAAAACTCAGGACAGTAAGACGAACTTTTTGAAACCTCCGATATAGAGGAGGCCAACAGGTCGGCAACATCCCGGGGATCAGTCACAACGTCTCCGCCCGACTTGAGTCCCAAAATTGGCAAAGGTTGGGATTTGCCGCACACCGACCTTAACCTTCTCCATACTTCGGCCTTTGGAGTTGTTCGAGATATTGTGGTCACGAAATTTTGCCATGAGGTTCTTCGGGAATTTCTGAAGACTCGTCGCGTTTTTGCCCTATGGAACCGGTAGGTTTCAAGATTTTCTTGGGTTGGGCGTTTGTTGAATCTTCGCAGGGCGCGTCTTCGCTCTCGCAATGCTCTCGAACACTCCTCTGTCCACCAAGGAACATTTTTTCGTCTTGGTTCGGGTGATGTCTTCGGAATGCTATCCTGAGCTGCTGTTATTATAGAGTTTGTAAAAAGTTCTACTACAGTATTTATGTCCAATGGAGTATTTATATCAAGTAATGTAAATTGTTTTTGGAATTTATCCCAGTCACCTTTATCGATGATCCATTTTGGTCTTCTAGTGATATTCAACGAAGAATCAGGTATTTTGATCTGAATTGGGAAGTGATCACTCACGAATGTGTCGGAGAGGACCTCCCAGTCGAATCTATGAGCAAGTTCTGGACTGCATATAGATAAATCTATAGCAGACCGACCTCCCGTCCTTGGACACAGGTAAGTTGGGGATCCGTCATTAAGGACGAAGATGTTTTGATCTCCGAGGACTCTTGCGACCAAGTTTCCTCTTGGTGTGGAATGGTCTGACCCCCAAATGTTGTGGTGGGCATTGAAGTCGCCTAGGAGAAGAAAAGGCTTCGGTAACTGGCCGATCAGTGCCTCGAGATCACCTTGACAGAGGGTGACTGGGATTGGTGGAAAGTAGACAGTACATATATACAGTTTAAACGGAACTTGGATTGACACACAAACACATTGGAGATTGGATTGGAGGGGCACCTCAGAGGCACCTAGGGATTCATCCACGAATAGAGCAACACCACCACAGGCATGCCCGTCGTGAGGGAAATCTTCACGAAAGATGTCAAATCCCCTCAAGGGGGTTTGGCATCCCGGGTGGAGTTTAGTCTCTTGGATGCTAATTACATGAGGTGTTTTGGTTTGTAAAAGATGTTTTACATCTTCCAAATGTCCGCGATAACCATTAATATTCCATTGGATAATTTTAAATTCGTTCATGTTTTATTTAACTGTATGTAATTTTCTGTCTGTTTTTATTTTTATTAAGTTTAAATGTACCTTGAGTTGTTTGAAATTCCGATCGAAGCAGAAGGTCATCTCCCATTTCATCCTCATCAACTATGGAAAGTTGAGAAGAGCTGGGAGTGGGGGTGAAACAGTGCTTCCCTTTGTTCTCGCCTGAGCTTTCGATCGGATTTGGGTTTTAAGTCTCTCTTGGAGAGACTTCCTTTCCTCCACCGTTTTGGAATGGTTAGATGGTCGTTCTTTACCTTTAGCGGGTGCCACGGACACAGAAACTGGCCTGGGAATGGCTCCTGTTTGTTTCGGGGGTCCCTGTGCTACGGGGACAGAAGTAGTATGACTACTCGCTTGTGTTTGCGGCAAGGCCTTGGCATTTAACTGCTGCACCAAGGCAGCGACCTGTTTAGTGAGTTCTCGCACCATGCCCTCCAGAGCGGAGCAGGAGGAGCACTGTGCGGGCTGGGCTGGAGGAGCAGAAGCGGCCTGAGAGTAGGAGATGTCTTTTCTTGGAGTTTGTCCAAGTCGTCTCCTATACTCCCTACGGGCGTCGCCAAAAGACAGTTTTTCTAGTGTAACTAACTTCAATATCTCTTTCTCCTCCAAATAAATCTTGCAACTGCGAGAGCTTGAAGAATGCTTGCCCTTACAGTTCACACAGTGCTCTTCTCCGCTTGTGCAATCTTTGTCATTGTGGCCACTTTGACCACATCTGCTACATGTCTCTAAGCCGCTGCATGTTTTGCTCGAATGTCCGAAACGCTGGCATCTGAAACATCTTTGGGGATTTCTGAAGTAAGGTTTAACTTGAAGAGAAAGGTATCCTGCTCTAATCGTGGCTGGTGGGTGAGGGAGGGCGAAGGTCAAAATGTGACCTGGTGTGGGTGTTGGTACACCATTCTCGACCCTCGTTATTCTCACCACATCAGTGACGAGAGAATCCTTTAACTCTTCCTTCAGTTCCGCTTCTGAGCAACACAGCATCTCGCGACTGAAAACTATTCCCTTACTGCAATTTAGAGATTCATGAGGCTGTACAGTGATTTCTACCTGATCGTAAAAAGTCTTCATGGAGAGGAACTTCTGAGCTTGTAGAGCGTTTACCGCCTCAACCAGGATAGTTCCGTTACGAAGTTTCCTGACCGATGACGGCGAACCGCCTGCTCCGACTAATGCCTTGTTGATCACAAAGGGACTCACTTTGGACAGATTGTCGCTCTCGTATTTGTGTTTAAACACAAGGAAAAGTGGCGTAGGAAGATACTGTTTGTTTGAGTTACTTGTATTACTTAGTCTTATCTGTTTACTTATTTCTTCCCCATCTTCGGATTCTGAAGAGTGGGGACGTTTTTTATCTAAATCATTACTCGATTCTCTTGTTACTACTCGTTGTGTGTTTTGCCCGTAAGGTAAGGGTTCATTGCCCACATCCATAATTTGTAGTTTACCAGCGCATCGTGAGTAAAGGTGCAGGCCGAGACACCGGGAACGGGTATACCCTAGGGTACCTGTCAGCCGTAGCTTGGCAGGCAGCCCCACCCCAGTTCCCCGGGGCCCGGTGTTATCTCGTTTAACCGAGCCGGGAATTCACGCACGGCTCGGGCTCGCACGTGGCAACAGAAATCTCCGACATATCTGTCCATTACTCACTTCCTGACCAGGGACCGAAGTGGCTGGCACCAGGGTTCATGTATATTGTTATGCCTCGGCAGAGCTAGCTCACATCAGCCTTCCGCTACCACACAGCCCCGAACACGGGCATGCTCGAGGATCTGTGTAGCAGTTCCGGCACTCCCAGCAAACAACAACACGACCCAGTCGGGGCAGGATTAGGAGTTTTCGGTTAGATAGGGTGAGGTGCCAGGTTCGGACAATAGTCTGGCACCAGCTCAGGGGTACGAAAGGTCGCCAACCTTAAAGCAGGCGGGCAGGGCGCTCCCCTACGGAGAAAAATGGAAAAAGAAGGTAGAACATGGATAGGAAAGAAGTAAGAAAAAACGAGGGCTGCACAAATAAGGAAGAAATGCAGACCATAGAATAGACCCTGGTGCGAAGAGAAGGGACACAGGGTAGGCAGTTTAAGGGATTGGGTAGGAATTGGGGGAATGGTTTGGTGGGGGTGGGCAGTTTAACGTCATACCCAGGATGCAGAAAAGATGAACAGTTTCTCACATGCAGTTCTGTTAATGCAGATGCATTAGCAGTTTCAGTCAAAGTGTGACCTTCATTACCAGCTGAAAATGTTTCATAATGTCGTCAAAGTGATTAATAGAACCCAAAACATAATGGGATATAATAAAACACACAATAAGCCCACTTAAAACCAACCACAAGAACATTTTGGTGGTTAATAAACTTAAACTTTAGTGTTTTGTTGGTCGCTCCATCGTCGAAATCCTGTAGGTTTTTTAATTACTTTTGACATCATGATGACTGAGTAACCTTGTACAACACTGTGATCAAAACCGGTGATACACTGGCATTTAGAGTTTAAGACAGATTGCTGAGTAAACCGTTTTTACTTTATGAACCAGCTCAGGAGGCTCAATCCATTATATATAAATATTTCTAACCATATCAAGTCTGTCGACACCACCCATATCTAAGTGAAGGGAAACTATAACATTTATATAAATTAGAAAGTTACGTTATAATTAAATAACAAACTCAATAGTATTAAATAAGATTTTAAAATGGCTTGTTACAAAATAATTTATAAAAAATATTTTGTAGTGACAATAATTTTATGATTGTTTCAATTAGGTAAACTAAATTTTCAGATATTTCACACGGTCTCCAAAAAATAATGCCAGGATTTTGAACTGCCATTACAACTGCTAAAGATAATTTTAATAGTTATTAAAGATTTAAATGTTAAATTGTAGAGTAAAGAACAAATTTTGTTTTCATACCTAAATACGTATTGATGTAAGCTCCATTTGTTGCTCATGTTTGCGCAAATGTTCCTACACAATGTTAGGCTGTTGTGAATCCCATATCTGACAATTGAGATTAACAACAGCACTTGTGTGAAATAAAAGCTTTGTCTGAGAACAGCTCTCTTTCATAAAATTGTAATTGTCATCAATCTTATTGAGCATAAAACTGGTGAAGTCTGTACACTTAGGGCGATAGATGGGTTTAATCTGGTCTTAACTGAATTTTGTAGACATAAAGACTCAAATGTTTTACGAATAACATCGTGGATTTAGGGATGTTTAACTGAAGACTTTGTTAGACAATAGATGTTTTCGGGCTTCTGATGCAAGATTGTCAGGTTTCTTTGATTTTCTCACCACTTTTTTTTGACCGGCCAGTTGAATGTCCCTTCATCACACTTCCTATGCCATTAAACCAGCGACAAATACTTTATCATTTGGCGAATTTTAACCTCGAATGTAACTGGAAACCAACGCTATTGCCAAGCTCATTGTCAAGGAAAAAATAGTTGAGGACTTTGGTGCATCAGAATACATAGTTTAAAGTTAACTAGGCAGCTAGTAAATGATCAAGGTACCTTACCACATTTTCAAAAAGACTCCACAAAACATATTTAAATACTGTCGGGACATCACTGGAACAATATATATATATATATATATATATATATTTTGTTACAACAAACAATATATACCAAATGTTTTGTTACTTCCAAAGGCTCGAGCTTGGATCAGACTTCAATCTATTTACAAATGTGTCATCTTTCACAAATAATGACTTTGTTGCCTGTATACAGGGTGCATTATGAAAGTAATGAACATGGTTTTATTGTGACTTGACTGTTTATCATATTGCGCTCGGACTGGTCGTATAATGTGGTGGTCCAAATGCGCCCAATCTCAGTTTGTTCCAAGCAGTAAGAGTGGGAAAAGAGGATAAGACACAATAATTGGAGTAGAGCCTCAGGATTAAGACTATCCAAATTGTTTATCTCTCCTTGCGCTAAAGGGTGGACAGCTCTCTTAGACCAGAATAAGGAGGATATAAGACTAATATTAGGAATGTTGACAGGACATGGCCCACTAAGGAAGCATCTTATGAAGGTAGGCCTCAGCCAGACTAACGAGTGTAGACTCTGTGGAGAGGAGGAGGAGTCAGCAGAGCACATTTGGTTAGAATGTCCTGCCATCGTAGAAACTCGGAAAAGATACCTAGGAGCATATCTCCTCAGCCCCAAGGATATCAGAGAACAGGAGCCCACAAATCTGATTAGTTTTTGCAAAAGCCTCGGACTTTGAAGGCACAAAATTAAAGTAAGGGAGGCGCAAAGGTCCTTTTAGGACTAAGCGCGGGGACAAACTGTTCTTTTCCCTCAGGAAGGAAAAAAAAGGCAGTAAGAGTGGTAGGATGTGTCTTTGTATGAAGTTTGTTTTTTTATTTTGTCACGCCACGATAAAGCACTTGCTGTAACTGCGGTACGCGGTCATGTTTTATGTGCGGTTTGAGAAGAATGCAACAGAAACTTATCAAATGCTTCAAAAGACCTTTGAGGAGGAATGTATTTTAAGATCTCAATACGGAATCATACAAAATCTTCTCCCAAACCCAAAAAAGGCGTGCATGAGCAAATCTTGCATCAAAACCATGCTGATTGTCTTCTTTTACGACCGAGAAATCATCAATTTTGAGTTTGTACCATAACGACAAACTGGCAATGCAGCCTTTTACTTGGAGGTGCTCAAGATATTGAAACGCTAGGTCATGCATGTCCGTCTTGAAATTAAAAACGTCTTTAAGCTCCAACACAATAATGCAGCCACATGGCCTTCATCATTATCCACTACCTGGCCCAGAACAAGACCCTTGTGTGCCCCAGCCTCTTTACAGTCCTGACTTGGGTCCATATGAATTTTTTTGTTCCCCAGATTGCAGAGAGAGATTAAGGAAACGCACTGGGAGTCAGTGGAGAACATCCAAGGTCATGTTACAAGGTTCCTGAGAGGCATTCCAGTTGAGGAGTTCCAAGGTGCTTTCCAGACATGGCAGAACTGTCTAAATATATTTTTCTTAAAAGATGAGCATACTTTCATAATGCGCCCTGTATACAATGAGAAGTGGTGGCTTCAAAAAGTTGAAGTGATGATAACAATGATGTTTTGGTAAATTTCTTTCATCCTTCTGAACCAAAAGTTGCCTTTCATCTGTCAAAAAAAGATATTGCTTGGATACTTGCAAAGAAAATAATATTGGAAATTGGAATTCACAACAGTATCTAAATTCTTTGTTTTTTGAAGGAAACAGGATTTTTCAAAAAATTTGTCATCCTTCAGTGAAACAAACAAAAAATCAGTAACACAAGTTTCGAGATCTGCAATCTGATCTCTTCTTCAGGTAAATTACTGGCAAGTGTCTGGAAGAACACACAACGTAGCTGATAAAGCTGTACAATGAAATATCATGTTAGTTCAAATCCTTTAAAAAATTTAAATAACAACTGGTAAGTAGTTACAAGTAAAGTTTGACATAAAACTATTAAGAAAAACATTAATGTGAGTATACTTTACGCCAATGCAGTATATAAAACAAAAGGGTAAGTTACGTTAAAAGCATTTTACCTGCTGTACTATTATTACTGTCCATTCTTGTAATAAAGTGTATTGTTAATTTAGTAATTTAAACATCATTTAACTTTGTCAGTTAAGATCATTTTAAGGTAGTGTTTTTACTGAAACTCACAGCTCTATAACTTAATAAGTGTAAAATGAGTCTGTCATAATTTTTTCTGAGACATTTTTATTAGTATAAAGAAAATTTTATAAAATGTTCACATGTTTCCACTCAGTCCCTTTTCAGATACTGACCCATGAAAATTGACAAAAACGTGTTTTTGGCCAATTTTGAAAGGTTGTAGCATAAAAATGAGTTTATTCTCAAGACTAAAACTTTATGCTGCTGGTAGTATTATGACTACTTAACACAGAAATAAAATGTTATTAGTGAGTCACTTTTCCTTCTGTAGTTATTAGAGAAAGAGTTTGACTGATTTTCTTGCATTAGTCATTTCCTGCTGAATACACTAGTTTTTAAATTATTCTGATCTCTTTATAAATGGCAGCAATACATTTTCTGCAAACCCCATTTTTTATTAAATCTGCCATATTAAAATGTTAAAGTAGCTGCCTAATAAAAATATGGCTTTTACGTTTTTTTCCAATTGGAGTTTTGTTAACATCTACTCATAGAGAATCCTTGATTAAGGAATCAGGAAAATTTAAAATATAGAGCAATACTGACTGGGTAATGAAATGGATTGACCCCTGTATGATAGAAGCTTTGTTGACAAATGAATTTACCAATAAATCAATTCCAATAAATATTTATTAAACACATTTTGTTATTCAATAGTAATTAATGTTGAAGGTGGAGCTTGTATTGGCTACTGTTAACTTAATTACATTTAAAACACATAAACCAATACTTAAAACTTGTATTTTTGTAAGACCTTTCGATAGCAAGGCTATCCGTCAGACACATCACAAAAGTATAAAAACACTTTTGTGATGTGTCTGACGGATAGCCTTGCTATCGAAAGGCCTCACAAAAATAAAAGTTTTAAGTATTGGTTTATGTGTTTTGAATGTAATTTAATGACCGACTATAACATTCTATAACCTGTCCATATATGCAAAGAGACTACCTGACGATAAGACTAGATATTAGAATCAAATATAATTAAAATATTTGAATACTTTTATGCTTACTTAAAAAGCAAATACTACACAATACAGATTCCCCCTTAAGAAAATTTTTTCTCTCAGGCAATTAATAGTGTTCACTGTAATGTGGAAAAATCAAATACTAATATTCTTAGATTTAAAGTTTAGGGCACAAACACAAATCTTATATTAGTTTTTGTTTGCATCTGAAAATCTTCCTCTTGTGTGAGGAAACGTTACTAAAATATGAGTCTCTTGTCTGCACTACTATAAAACGTCTAGTTGTTATAGTACCTGAATTTTTAAATAATTTTTGAAGAAATGAAGGTAAAATTTCAAAATGTAAAAGTTACTTTTGCACAAACAAATTGATGTTTAGTTTTAGAAGTTGAAAATAAAAATGTATTGAGTTTTCCACTTTTACAATAGGTTGATCACAAGGAAGAACATAATTTTTAGGTTTTTTTACCAGCATTTAATACAAAATAACTTATAACACATAAGTTTACTAAATATAACTCATCATTCCTTAATCATAGAAATAAATGTCCAATCTTTCTAACATGTCCTATTAAAATTAAATTAGTACACATATTTATGATAACATTTTCTAAACACAGCATTACTTTTTAACTGGCGTTTTCTTATCTTCCACCTTAATTTCTCGAGACCTTGTATTCCGTACCGATGGAGATGGCTTTTCTTCTAGTTTAGGTTCTAACGTTGTTCCTGATGAACATTTTTCATCTACTTTGGTTTCTGCAGGTTGTTCTTTGGAATCAGATGACAACTCTTTGCCCGTCTGAGATGATTCATTTGGAGATGCAACTGTTGTCTGGCTCTCTGCTTTCATACCTAATTGTCTAGGAGAAGATCTACTAGGCTGTGCTGTTACTTTTGTCTCTATTTTCGGTTCTGGAGTAGAAGGTGGGTTTTCTACAGCAACTTCAGCTTTTGACTCAGGTTGATTTGGTTTTTCTTCAGTTTCCCCATCTACAGGTTTTTTGTTCTTGTCTTCCTGGTTAGATTCTTTTACACTTGTATTTTCTTTAACTAAATCAGTTTCAGTTTTCTCTGTTACCACATTTTCTTTCTTATGATTTACTTCAGTTTTACTTTCTATTTTCTGTGCCTCAACATTTGAATTGTTTGTGTTTTCTTGAGATAATAATTTAGTTTCTACATCCTTTTCTACCTTACGGGTACTTTTTTCAAAAATCTCCTTTTTCATTTCCAATTTTGCTGCTTGCTTATTTTCAGCATTTGCATTTTCCATAGCATCCTCCATTTCGACATCTTCAATGATTTCCTCTTTAACGACTGGTTTTTGAGCAAGAATCGGGCCCAGCTTTTCATAAATTTCAGTCATTGCTGCGAAGTATAACTTGGTTTTACTCTGTAAAAGAAATTCAACACTATAATATTATGTCTTTTAAAATATTTATAACTAAACTTCCTTATAAAATTAATAAATTCCATGCTCTTGATGAAAGTAAAACAACCAAATTTGAACCAACCACATTTTTACATGTGTTACTACAGTTTTTATATGGTTAATGAAAAAGGTTCACAAATATCACAAAACTAAAAGTTTATAACTGTTTGTTTTACAACTATAAAATTATTGTTCTTAAAATTTCAACTGGAAACCTATATCGGGTGTTTTTGTTACAATTTAAATAGCAGCCCTGATATTAAGGGTTTTTTGTCTCTTTTTGTTATTATGTACTGAAAATATGACCAAACAGTATCAGTTTTACAAAGATAAATACAAATTAAGAATACAGAGCTTTCTGTCTCAACACAGTAAAAATTGCAACTCATTGAAATTAATTAAAAATTAATTGAGGCAAAACATGAACATCCACATTAAGTAGGTAAATAACTTCAATAGATAACCACTTTCCTTATAAAATCAAACCTGTTTTACAGTTATTTCCTACTGCAAGGAAGGTCTCTCTTCGCTTATCAGTTTTGAGGAAGTCCAGTGTCATGTTCAGTTTATGATGGAAACAAAGTTAAGACATATTTTTGCGATACTTTACATTGAAATGGAGTGTTTAATGATAATGATGATGCGAGGCTACGGAAACCGAGTGAGATCTTATGATTAAGTAAGGAATTTATTAAATGACACTTATCCCAATCGAAACCCTGTATCTATATCAGGAGTTCAAAAAACAATCCAACATTTCCAGGAAACATGCAGTGTTAAAGACTGTTTCAAACCTAGCCAACCAAAATCGGCTAAAATGAAAGATTGTCTGAATGACTTGATGTTTTACAGTCTGTTTTAGAATATCTTCATGCCTCCACAAGAAATGTTTCTCAAATATTAGGTATGTCTCAAACATTAGTTTGTAAAGTTTTACATGACAGTGGTTATAAAGCATACAAAATTTGTTTAGTTCATGAGCTAAGCGAGGGCGATTTTCATCGTCAGTAGAATGTTGTTTTTATTTATGCTGTAAATGCAGAACTTTGATAATAGTACAATTATAGGAAACAAAATTGCTTTCTCAGATAGAGCAACTTTCATGTTAAATGGTAAAGTTAACAGATACAATGTTCGTTATTGGGCTGATATTAACCCTCACTGGATGAGAGAACAGTTTGTTGGGCCATTTTTTATTGATGGAAACCTTAATTCTGAGGTATACCAGGAAATGTTACAAAATCAGGTTTATCCATCTATCCAAGTAGCAACCAACAACTGTAATGAAGTTTGGTTCCAGCAGGATGGAGCACCTCCACACTATGGCCTGCGTGTCCGCGAGTATTTAAACAATATTTTTCCAAATCACTGGATAGGCAGAAGAGGAAATATAGAGTGGCCACTAAGATTGCCAGATCTATCTCCACTTAACTTCTTTGTGTGGGGTCACATTAAAAACAATGTCTAACTCAGGGACAGAATAGTATCCAAAATTCAAAAGATCCGACGTAAATCCATACAGCGTGCCACTTCAAGTTACTTGGACATTGTCAAACTGTCCTGGGGCAGCAGTTTGAACTTCTAGTATAAAAAAAACAGGTTAGTAAGTTTCAGCCGTTTTATTGTTTAACGTAATTGTAATTACTAGTACTAATGTAACTTTACATTTAAAAATTTTTAATTCTCCCCCAAAAAGCCAATTTTGGGAAAACAGTTCACTTTTGTTTCTTAGAGGGGTGTCCTCAGTTTCATTTTTCTATCTCTGTCCATCATTTTAACTTAATTAATTTCAATGAGCTTCCGTTTTAGACTGGGTTGAGATAGAAAGATCTAGTTTCTACCATTATTTCTTTATCAAGACCTTTCAGTTGATATAGGTATATTTATAAATACATCACTGTATTTTATACATTTTTAGTTAACTTTACACCTGGACCACTAAATTGTAATTTGAAATTAGGCCTAGGCATATTAAACAAAATATTCACTGTTTTGACAATGTCTTGTAAAATGACAAAAACTTGACTCTTGAATATAGGAAAATGTATTTGTACTTAATAATTATAGGCTAATGTGGATTATTTTTATCCTTTAACTGATGAAATTGTTGTACACTTTGTGTTCTGAAATTTAAAAATGTATAGTCACAAAAATTCCCATTTTAGGGAAATGGGCAAAGTTGTAACAGTGACTAAAAAGTTTACTTCTATTTCCTAGAAAGATGTCCCGAGATCCATCCCTCCATCTTTATCCATCAAAAACTAAACAGAGTGTACCCATACTTTTATCTCACATTGTATATTCATGATGATGTTGTACAGTATATACATATACATAAGAAAACTTGTCTAATTTGATATTTGACTGTTTTAATAATTCCAAGTTAATTGAAACAGTTACAAATTTAGACAATTATAATTGAAGAAGAGATATTACTTTTATATTAAGTTGTGGTTTTAAATATATCTTCAATGTTTAGTTTTTATTTATATTTAATTTGTAAATATTTTAACCTTTAAAATAGGAACTTTTATGGATCTTTATAATAAATTTATATAAGACAATATACAAGATACAAAAACACTCCGCCACTGCTCTAAGTCCAGAAATTTTCCAGGTCCAAGGTTAATCCTCTATCTGGCCATCAAAATACTGGCCCAGCCAGTTTCGTTTACACTGATTGTTTTGTACAGCTTAAAATGAAGAATATACATAACGTTATATATTTTACTGTTTGTAATGAAAGAACTTTGTAATGTACAGTACAACCCCGATAAGTTGGCCCCCGCTAACCCGGAAGTCCGGCTAATCCGGACCGATTTTCAGTTAAAAACTAAAAAATCAGACAAATATTTCAATAATAAAAACGTAATATTTTTTAGTGGTATAGTATCCGTGAATCGATGTTGCATCAGTATTTGATGGGACTGTACGACTGTGAGTGTGTGACTCATGGCACATGGCGGCCGAGTGGCGGTCATTGTCCCGGATTCTCGGAAACAATAACAGACGCTTATTTCCCCAAATCCTCTCCCACGCTACCGCCACGCCTGGCCCCTCAGTACCGTTCCTACCTCGCTCCGCTCGCTTGTGCCCGTGTTTTGTGTGTAGTGTATTGTATTGTTTGCTTCTGTTCTGCAATAGTGCTTCAGATAGTGTGCTTCATTTGTGTTGTGCGTTTGTTTTTATCTACGCGATGGCAACAAAACGTAAAAATGTTGTAGTGACACCGGAAAAGAGACTAGAGGCATTAGGTAGGATTGATAAAGGCGAATCTTTAAAAACAATTGCAGCATCTTATGGTGTCGGTACATCTACAGTATCGGATTGGACAAAAGATAGGACAAAAATCGAAGAATTTTGTTTCAAAATGATAACAAAAAACAGTTTGGGCAATCGGTGCAAAGCAAAGAAAGCTAAAAACGAGACTCTTGATGACGCTTTGTATGTTTGGTTTTATGCGGAAAGGGAACGTGGTTTGCCATTGTCTGGGCCTATCATTCAAGAAAAGGCAATCAAGCTGAATAAACAGTTGCCTGATTGTGAACCAAATTTTACTGCGAGCCAAGGATGGTTGGATAGGTGGAAAAAACGGCATGGTATTCGCCAACTATCTATCACAGAAGAAAGTCTATTTGGGGACAACAGCACTGCTGATGACTATAAAAACAAGTTTTTGGATTTTGTTAAAGAATAAAATTTAACGGCAGATCAAATATATATCGCATATGAGATGGGTCTGTTTTACAGAATGTTGCCGAGCAAAACTTTGGCCTCAAAAACTGAAAAAGACACAAAGGGATACAAAAAAAAGCAAAGACTGATTGACAATAATGGCCTGCAGCAATGCTTCGGGGAAGCATAAATTTCCTCTACTCTACCTTTAGGAAAAGCGAAAAATCCGCGAGCACTGAAAAACGTAAATCGGGATTATCTACCAGTTGTCTACAAGTCTCAAAGAAGTGCATGGATGGACAGCAACACTTTTAAAAACTGGTTTTTTGATTGTTTTGTGCCAGGTGTGACGAAATATTTAAAAGATTGTGGGTTGCCAATTAAAGCTTTCCTACTAATTGATAATGCTCCTTCACATCCGTCTGCAGATGTGCTGGTCAGTGGGGACATTACCGTCAAGTTTTTGCCGCCTAATGTAACAGCGCTATTACAGTCCATGGACCAAGGGGTTCTCAAGAAAATCAAGAAGGTTTACAGAAGACAGATGCTAAGCACAATCATTGACAATGAAGGAGAACACGGTGTAGTTGAGATTCTCAAAACATTTAATGTGAAAATTGTAATGTACATGATTGCAGAATCTTGGGAAGAAGTGACTAGAATCAGCTTAATTAAATCTTGGAAAAAACTGTGGAAGGGTGTATGCGACTTGCCTGAAAATATACAATTCAACCAGTGGGGAACTGTAATATAGAAAATGACTCCCCAGACGATGTCCAGCCCCAAGAACTTTTGGATATGTTCCAAAATATTGTTGGCTGCTCTGAAGTCAATGAAAATGACATTACTCTGTGGTTAGGGGCAGACAATAACAGAGGCTATGAGCCACTTACTGACGAGGAAGTGATCGCGTCGTTTTTACCTGATGCTAATGAATCAGACGCTGAGGAGGCAGACGGGGACATTGAAGATCCAGTGATGAGTCATGGAGATGCAGTGACCAAACTAAACGAACTATTGGTTTTTTTCGAGCGGCAGGCAGAAACATCATCGGCTGAATTGCTCATGTTGAAGAGACTGCAGGATCGCACAGCACGCAAGCGGCAGACGACATTGGCACAACCAAAGCTGACTGAGTTTTTTACCAGGAAATGAACAGTTATAAATGTACTGTTAGGATTAATAATAATTAAATGTGCATATGTTTGATGTTTTTACAATCAAGTTTTTTGGAGTTTATCTGTAAGTATACCGTATTTTATTAATTTTTACCTAATTCTCCGGCTAACCCGGATGTTCGTTAACCCGGATCGGCCACGGTCCTGATTAATCCGACTTATCGAGGTTCCACTGTAATTGTAAAAAGCATGTACTGTATAATTTTGACAAAAACCCTAAGTGTCAACGAAGTTCTCATTATTAAAAAAATTCTAGAGTAAACTATTCACAATTTAAGTTAAACCCCATCAATTCTCACTACACAAAAACGTTTACACAACAGTGTAAAAGGCAGTATAAAAAGTGAATCAGTCAGTACAAAGTTTACTTTCAGTACAAACAAAAAACATACAGAATTTTGAACTTACATCCATAGTGCACAATTCAGAGTTCGTATTTGTGAGTCTTTCTTTGAAATCCTTCAGTTCAGAACTAAGTTTCTTGATTGTGGCCACATTTCGGTTGGTTGTCTCCTTCAGATTTGCTGAAAACAAGTGTTTTGGTTAGAATAATAACCTATAGAAACCAACAAAGACATTCTTGACTGTTACATATTAATTTAATTCATATCTTTTCCTGAACAAACCATTCTCACTGACTATAAACAAACATCCGCTATCTCATATTATGCTAACTAATCTTCTGATCATACACTTCCGATAGTCATCAAATAATCTTCGACCCTAGAATGTCACGTTTTGCAGACTCTTTATTTCCTTGCACATTAACCACCATGTGCATGATTTTACAAACCATTATAAGATTATTGGAATTTCTTGATCTTTTATTACAATCACCAATCATAGGCGTGGTCAAGGAGTCTATATGATGATACTGGATGATGTGGAAAAGGTCATACTACTGGAATTTCTTCAAATAGTGCGTGTCAGAAGTAAAGGGGCTTAAACAGTTGTGTTGTTGGCTCAAACAGTTTAGTGCGATGTGATTCAAGAGTGTAAAAATTTTTATATTTATAATTATCATCAATACTATGTAAGCTCTATTTAGTCATAATTATGTAATTAGTGAATTATTTACTAAGTATACTTAAAATGATGAGATTAGCAAGTAGATATAAATTTCATTTCCTTCACAAAATTAAACTTAACATTTTTAAATTGCATACATAATCTTTAATACATTAATGATCATTTATTAATATAACAGCAGAAATTTGTGATTTAAAACAATATTGTATAATATTGTGAATCCTTTCTTTCTTATTTATTCTAAATAATTATTTTAACTTTTCTAAACCTTTGCTTCTTTAAGGTTACTCAATATAATATAAAACTCAAATATACACTACATTTTAATATTGCTGCCAAATTAAATAGTAATTGTTGTCTGGTGTAAATTTTAAGGTATGTTTCTTGTTAGCATTAATTTAGCACGAAAAACAATTATAAATTGTTAATATCTTACATACCATATATTGTGAATTTTCTACTATTATTCTTTAACTAAACATGAGCTGTACTTAAGTTTGTTATGTAGTAGAAGAAACAAAACTATTAAGAAGAGGATAATTAATATTTATAATTAATTTAATTTACATTGCTTATTATAGCAAATTCAATTCTTTGTTAAACTGTATCTGAACCAATTAATCTGTATACAAAAAACCACAAGAGATTGCAGTTGAGGGAGGAGCCTATTTTGCCCGTGACCTTGGAGCGGCCAACGAGAACTGATCGACGTTGCCAAACTTGTTCCCCGCTGTAACCACAAGCCGCGCGAGTCCAGCGTTCTTAAAATACTTAACCGTTACACTCGAAAGAAATGTTAGAGCTGTCTTGAATTAATTAACTACGTATTACAAAATGTAATTTTACGGTCATTTAAAAAAAAAGTACATCTCTGTAGCTTATTTCCATGTTGAGTTAAATGGATTGAAATAAATTATTGTATTATATTACTCATATACGAAGATCGTAGGATTAAAATCTTTAGCCGAAATATAAATTAAAAAGAAAACATAAAAATACCGCAAAAACGTTAATTTCCCGTTAATATTCCGTGAAAATGAAGTAGACTCCGAGGTTTTGGCTACGATATTGCCGCCTGAGAGCGAATAAATAATATACAAGTGCAAAGGTAAGAATATTATTAAGTCAATCATGCTTTTTAACGTATTTCATTTTAAAATAGTAGGCCCTAAAAGCTATTTAGTGGAAAATTGGATTATTTCAAATTTTAAAAATATAATTGTTCCATAATTTTAAAATTGATTATATTGTTACATTTTTTTAATTATTTTTAATCAAGCAACACGTCATGCAATGTCCAATATAAGCAACATGTATATTAATTTTGTGTGTGTTTAGTAATCGTTTAAAATCACTGAAAAGATTGTTGTATCGTATGGAAATAAGCAAGTACTTTACTCTGACTAACTGACGGGACGATTTGTTTGTTTTAATCGATAGTTAGTTTGTAATAACATTAATAAACTATACAAGTAATTTAAATATAATATAGCTGTCAACACATTTTAAATATTGTTTTTCAATTATACTGATAAGTTTTAAATGTTCAGTATCAGTGTTAGTTGTGACAGCGCAGCGGTTTATCAGCCACAATGCGCCAGCCGTGCCGGGCGGCAGCGGCAGTTGTGTGGCAACGTCGCGCAGGCTAGTCCATTCTATTGGTCGCCGCCAACTCTCTGGTGGTTCCTTGTATAATTTATATTTTGGCTAAGAAATTAATTAAATTCTTAATTATAACTTATCCAAGTCTTTCGTTTCACTTTTCACGTTTTCATAGTTTTCAAGGAATACCTCTCCTAGTTTTATATTAAGTAGATAATTTTAGACCTTTATCACAGTGTTACACTGAGTAAATTTGGAAACTTTTTTAGATAGTGAAATAACCTATGGAAAGGTAATTATTAAAAATATCTTGTGTGTTTTAAGATAAATTGTTGCATAAAACTTTATATCGCTCAATAACAAAAATGGACATGTTTACAGAATAGTCAAATTGGATAGCTAACTAATAAACATATATTGTGGGATAGTAACTGTTATGTTTGTCTCTTTCATAGTAAATCAACCAACTCAACTGGATTTAGCTAAGTCTCTTAGTTGATATTATTTTTGCAATAAATTCCCTATGATTATAATGCACAGTGTAGTGACATTAATTCCAAGCTGGTGGAACTGATGTGCAAGGATAAGGGCCAAGCACGCAATAAAACTCACGTGGCCAGTCCTGTTTGTCATCCGAGCGCAAATGGTTAAAGTTCACAATTGATTTCTATATTGCACTATCCTCAGCAATAAAACTATAAACATTACAGTTTATCTACCATAATTTTGTTTGTAACCTCCGAAATAAAAGCATTATATTGAGCTTTTACAACAAAAAGTCTACACAAACTAAATATAAACACGTGAAAATGACACTAATGAATAAACCCCTTTTACAAAATAAACTGTAATTAATATTTGACTTATGATTAAAAAACTACTTAGACAGTAGCAAACTTAACTATCATCTAAATTTTCCAGTTCACATTGTGTCAAAACATTATTTGCAGAGTTAAATTATTGAAATATTTCAGCCTTACTGAGGAAAAACTTCAGTCAACAGATGCTAAACCAAAATTGCCAATAATGAATACAAAAATTCAACTGACTTGATTAACTTACAATAAAAGTGACAAAAATATTATTACTTGTGTAAAATACTTCTGTCCAATAATTAATGATACAGCAAATTTCAGCAGTTTTGATACTCTGAATCTTTTAGAAGATAGAATTGAAATTCAGCTTTGACACAATCACTATTTTTACCAACAACCTGCCCTCTCTCATAAATATATTTAACTATCATCCCTTGCCTCATGCAGTACATTCTTGCTTTTTCTGTTTAACTATTACGAGAATGTTTCAAATGTTTAGACTTACCATTGTCAGATCGAAGCTTCTCCAGCAATTTTTCAGTCTTAACACGAGTCTCTTCACTGCGTTTAAACTGTGATTGTAGCTTATTAATATCCAGCAATGATCCATTGAACATCACAAAACCTAAAAAATTAAGAATAAATTAACTAAGCACTAATTTAAACTCATCTTTGATTGTTGCAATTAAGTGCTTTTGGAGTATGCTAACAACATGATTTATGGAAGTTCAAACAATTAAGTTATAATTTTTAAACATCAGCTACTCTACTGGCACAATGTTACAAAGAGAGTTACTTACGTTAACCGATTATTTCACTGTTATTTGTGAAAATTACTGACTGACAGTAGCTTAAATAGTTTTGAAACAGCTATTCAGTTAAATTTTGACTTGTAATATTTGACTGATAATAGAGAATTTTTGGCAAGACAGAAAAATAAACTAACCACTTGGAAGTTCTGGGGTTTCAGCTTTCTTGTCAGAGCCTTTCTTGCTACGTTTGCTGGGAGTAGCAGCTTCTTCAAAGATGGGGAACAGACGCTTGTTGCCTGGAACATTTACAGGAATATTCAGTACCTAAGAGAACATATGTTTTAACTTATTTACAGTACAAAGTTCTATATTAAAGAATACATAAGATTTCAGAGTTGGTAAGAGATAGCAGGCTTGGTTGTAATAAACATCAGTCCAACTTTGTTCTTTGAATTTCTTATAAGCTCATAATATAATATTATTTAAACTCACTAAAAACCAGTGTAAAACGATGTTTAAGATTTCCTTTCAAAACAATTTAAATGCCTAGTTTACTCTGTATTTCAAAATAAAAAGAGAATGTAAACTTAAAAGAAATTATTACATTATTTGTATTAATGCTAAAAACACTCCAAATTAAGAGAAAAGTGCTTTTTTATTGATAGGAGAAATTTAATTTTGACTATTTGATCTAACTCCATCCATTTAACCTTTATTAACCCTTTGCGAAAGCCACATTAAGATCAGAATGTCCACTCGTAAAAAACTCATTTGTTAATATTTTTAGACCAATACTCATACAGTTCAAAAAAATATTTGTATTTTTAAAGACAAATTAAATTTCAACTTTACAGTTGCTAAATATAAAACACTAACACTGATTACTTCAAATTGAATCTCTATGTGGTCGACAAACGTCCGTAAGCAGTAAATGTCCCATGTTAAAGAGAATTAAATAGTAAAGAGGATTATCCTTCAAATCTGATGTAAAGGTAAGCCTGCTCTTCTTTCTTATTTCATAAAAACTCTAAAATATTATAAGTAAAGTAATTCTAATTTCCATATATGATCACATTATTGACTTACCAAGAGCTAAAGTCATGAGATCCTCAGTTGTCTGGGCTCCATTTTGTTTTGCAGTAGGATCATCCTTAGGCTTATCTGTAAGTTTCCTGTAGTGTAACGAGTCCCTGGATATGACTTTCTGGACTAGTTTCTTGATCTGAAGACATTAAAAAGATATAAAAATACTATTGTATAAAGATCAAACAATTCTGGATACCAAGAAAATCTTAAAGGTAATATTATTATGCTTCTTTGTTTACATTTATTTCTTTATGTAATTTGAAAGGATAACAGGATTTTTATATTCTTTAATTGTAACAAAAATAACTTAAACACTTTTTTCCTTCAAAAACTATTGTTTAACCATTTGAGTAACTATTTTTGTTACTCTTAAAAATGGCAGATGTTAGCATTCCTGTGTTTCTTCCTTAAATGATATAACTAACTTTAAACACATTATCTAAACAGATTGTGCCATTATCTATAATCATGTTATTATTACAGTACATGTATAATGATTCTGTTATAGAAAAAAAATATAAAAATACATTTACAACAAAGAATCATTAACAACTGTTTATTTTAAACATATTCCAGCACATAAATTAACTGTTATACAAAATGATGCAGCACTAAATGAAAACGTTTTATAAATAAAATGTATCAATGTTTGTATTTCCACTTTCAAAATTTCGATTCTCAAAACATTTTCAAAATTTGCATTTCCTAAATTAAATTTATTAAACCACTTTGATTTATTTATCTTGGTACATTTACTATGGTACAAGACATGTAGAACTTTACCTCAGGATTGTGGCTAGTTAAATAGTCAATGTGTTAAACTATGATACCTCTCAGGCTATTATGTTGTTTACACCTTAACTGCAGCACAAAATATGAACCATTCATTTTTTAGATTTTTAAAATTCTTTTTATAAAAAATTAAGTTTGAACCTAACTTTAGTATATACAGTATTTTTTAAAGATTTGTTGTAGTTCCATGTGAAATAATGCCATGAAAATCTGAAAAAATTTCATATATTACACATTTTTTACTGACTAAAAAAACATACAAGTTGACCCAACCGAAAGTAACATTTCACTTCAAATTTCAAGTATTTAAGAAAAACGTGATTGCAAAATTCATTTTATTACAAAGTTCATTTGATTTTCATGATTTTTAAAATAAACTGTTAGGAATAAAATGAAAAAAAGTGAGAGAGAGATTTTCATGGATTTTCATTTATATATATATATAATTTCAATAAATATTTAATCACAAAAAGTACTTGCAATAAACATTGAATCATATATATATATATATATATATATATATATACAGGGTTTGGTCAATAAGTATCCGGACTGTTTCCAAAACTCAAAATTGATTGCAGGTATCATTACAATTACTTAATAATCTTCAAATACATTCCTCCTGCATCAATAAACTAAGTTAGGCACATCTGCTACTCGTCAAATGCCTGCTGGGAGTTTCCGTGTTGAGAACCTCTGACGTCACCTCTTGAAACACATCAATGGAGTCGAAGCGATGTCCTTTGAGCACATTGTCATAGAGAAGTTTCCAATTTTTTGCAATGGCTGGTCGCACATGTTACGTGATTTTACAGGCCTGTCAATACTTGTTGTAAAATGCAGTATTTATGGTCGTTTCAGTAGGCACAAACTCCCTGTAAACAATGCTACATCGGTTGAAAAAAACAATCAGCATGGTTTTGATATCCAAGCTTTTTTTGGATGCGCAGACCCCTGCATGTGCCATTCTGTATTTTGACGTTTTGTTTCTGGATCTTACTGGAACACCCATGATTCATCACCATTAATACCATTGTCAAGAAAATCTTCAACTTCCTGGATGCAGTTCAAAATTTCTGGAGATATTTCCCCCCGTGATAGTTTTTGTTCTTTGCTCAAGACATTCGGCACCAGCTTCACGCAAACTTTTCTCATCGCAAGATCCCCTGTTACAATGGTATGGACGGTTTCCGACTGAAAGTCCGGTCTCCTCAATAATAAGGATGGTTAAACACTGTCAGAGTCCAAAACTGTTTTCAATTTGGCCACCTAAGCACCAGTCTAATGCAGTGACTGTTTTTTTGACGAGCTCTGGCTTTCCTTAAACATTTTATGCCACTCAAAAACTCTTATGGGGCTAAAGGCATCATCCCCATAAGCCTGTTAGCGGTGTTGAACACAGATTTCCTGACTTTAAAGCAAAACTTCACAGAGTAGCGTTGCTCAACGGACCCCTCTATGCTGGCGTTATGAAACCATATAAAAATTCACCATACAAAAGGCATGCCCGCAGGCAACTAAATTAAAGTGCGTCTGAGCGGTGGGGAGACCCCTCTAACTAGGCCGACTGGTCCAACCCCCCTCCACTGTTCCATTGAGAATACAGCGAGCAAACCAGTCCCGATACCTATTGGACACTATTGTATATAAAAAAAAAATCCTTGTATACGAACAATAATTCTTGTTGTTTTCAGTGTTGGTTTGTGATGTTTGTTATGACTTGTAAATCTCAATAAAGGTTAAATAAATTCTTCTCTTTTTAATACTGTAATTTATTTTGGTCTTCAATAAGGAAAACTTGTCCAAAACTAGTAGCCTCTGGAAAATATCAAAGTACCCAAACTACATATGTTTCACAGATCAAAGAATATGGGAAACAATGTAAAATTCGTATTTATTGATAGTTTGGAAACTATTGAATGCAGTTATCCGGTTATCTGGCCGAAATAACTTTGTATTATATAAAATATTACCGAAATACAAAACATCAAAATTAACAACACCAGCACTCTGCGCACTTTTGCTACTGTCAAAATTAGCAATTCTGTGTCACTCAAAGGGTCCAAGCATTTTTATGCTAAAAATAGAGATTTGATTAAATAATTTAATTTCCACATGATCGTTTCTTTTCCAACCTGGGACAGGAAAGCAAGTTTATTACATCAGTGAAATTGAATGAAGAGTAGGTAGTTTTTTACCAATAATTTCTCATGAAGCACTGTTTCATATATGTACTGAATATAAAAAGTTAATATTTCCAGTTCTGAAGAGTATGGAACTTAAATAGTTATATTTGATTTCTTCTTTGCTGAATACTGGACAATTACATCATTAACAAAAAGACTACAGAAGTTTACAGGCCTCAACTTTTGGCAACTCATTTAATTTGAAAAAGAGCAAAATGGAGTCAAGTGGAACACCATACTTTACTATTCAGTATTTTTCAATTAATGACTTTTTAATAATATTTGTATTGTAATGTGGTGACAGTTAATGTGTTAATATCATTGTATGTTTACTGACCTGAGCACGAGACAAACTGAGTCCAAGAGTGAAAAGCAGCTCTTCGATGTCCTTGTCGAATATGTAACCACAATGTGTCTGGTCAAAGTAGACAAAAGACAAAAGTAAGTAAGGGTCCACTGTCACAACCTTCACCCTCTCTTTCTTCTTTCTATCTGAATCTCTCCTATCCTTTTTACTATCTTCTTCCTGTGAATCAATTACAATACATTAAATATGTAAAATGTATTTTACCCTACTTCATTACGATAGATATCAGAATCTAAACAAAAATAAAAAATACAAGAGTCTTTTGATAATCCAGTTCCGTTTAATTGAAAAATACCTTGAAAGATTCTTTACATTATGAGGTATTGTACTTAAAGAGGTTATGTCAAATCATTTAACCTTAGAAGTGGCGTGGTCAGGATTTTTATCACAAAACCGTAGTCATTTAAGTTGCACTGCTGGATATCTGGCATGCATGTATGTGGTTGTATATACAACTTTTGAAAGAATAAACATTCTCTGATTATTTTTAAATGATGTAGTTGTTATTATTAACACACTTCATACCTGATGTGTTTCAAATATTGTAAACACAAGTTATATAAATTTGTTTATAATACATTATTATGTTTTTAACTTTTAAACAGAATGATAGACAATTTGTTATAGATTCTTGCTTTGAGAATTATTCTCTTGTTATAGAGAGTTAAAATTGTTTATTGCTTGTTTGTTCCTTAAAAGTAGGAAAAAATAACTGCACATAATATTTAAATAAACATATTATTTTTTGAAAATGAAGTGCTACAAACTAGTATGAATATTTCTGAAAAAATATTTTTAAGAAAGTAAATATTTTGTTATAAACTCTTAAATTTACTTATGGGATAAAATTTAGAAACAAAGTTTTTGAAAAATAACAAATTTGTAAATAATGATTGCAAAATTGATAAGTTTTAGTTTCCCTACAAGTTGTTCTGGAAAAATTATGTACAATACGTTACATTTATGCCATTGATAAAAAAGTTTACATAATTATTCATAAAGATACTGCCACGCCAAACAAATAAACAATCTGACATTCTAACCAAACATATAAAGTGTTTAGGTATATTCAACCAAAAGAATGTGACAGTAACACTTAGATTTCCTCATGTTCATTAAAAAAAAACTAATATAATATAAGAAATTTGTTTGTTTCCTTACATCACCACTGCCATCATCATCCTCGATACTGTTTTTTATCATCCCTCTTATCATCTTTTCTGTCCTCCTTTTTCTCGCTGTGAGCACTCTTGTCTCTGTCTGATTTCTTATCTTTTTCTTTTTCTCTTTCTTTATCTTTGTCTTTTTCTTTTTCCTTGTCCTTGTCCTTGTTCTTGTCCTATAACACATTTCATATTCATAAATATATACTAATACACAATTGCTTTATGTAGCCAGTTTAGTCCTTATGTTAAATAATGATTCACTACAATTTGCTTAAATACCAAATATTCATTTATTACAACTTTATTAGTACATTCATTCACTATTCTAATCACAGGTTTATTAGAACAGAGCCCAGGTGACTACAACACTAAGGGTTCACCACTGAGCCACTACAACAGACAAATATATTTTATGCTCCATCACAAAATAAACTGATAGACTTACTTTGTCTTCCTTTTCTTCCTTTGGCTTTTCAGGAACTTCTACTAGGGCCTTGTAAATTTGAAAACCAAAATCTCTCATGAGCATTTCATTGAAAAGTTCTGCAAATAACGACACTTCAAAGGAATGTTCCTGAAAAAACATACAGAAATACAATATTAAATCACAGTTTGCATAATCATAAAAACAATTAATATAGCCCAAGGGACACCCTGAAATATCTTTTAAATTAATTTTGTACTTCAGAGAATTACATATGCATACCACTTTAACATTATTTAAAACATGGTACAACACAGTTTGAATACAGATGTTGCATATAACAAGAGCTAAACATGGGACAAAGGACACTACTGTATTACAGGATTATTCATGAAGATACAGTGAAACTGTGCGAGCTCATTCTACATGTAAAAGGTTTACATAAACATGGGTCAGGAATGCTTCATTAGTGAATTATGGCTAGCAAAAGATTTTAGCTCACCATGTAAAATGAGGTCTTCCTGAAATTTTGGTAAGGTAGATTAAAGAACGAATTCAATCACTTCTTATGATTTTTGACCTGATAAATTGAATAAATGAAAAAAATGGAGTGAAAGACACATTTTTTTATCTATGGGCAGCAATAACTTTGTTATGTCACCAAGAAACATATAAAAACTTTGAATAAACTTGTATAAAATTTTATTCTGAACAAAACTGTGTAAATAAAATTCACAAAAAGCTAATAGATATTTTATTAAATGAATTCTTATTCATAACAGTACAAGGTAAAATTAATCGGAAAACATTAATCTAACTAAACCTATTCAACCAAATTACAGTAAATTTTCAAAAGTGTCTCTGCTGACCTCAATGCATTTTTCTGCTCATTTAGAGATGGCTATGGTTGCTTTCCGTATAAATCAACAGGACTTTCTCTAACTGTGTAAAAGCTAAAACATAAAACATTTGCAGGTTGTTTAAAACATAGAAAATAAAGGAATTATTACCTTGGAATCCTCAGGTCTGTAGTCTAGAAGCAAGGACAGAGACATGACAGTACAGTCGAATTTTCCAGACTTAGCTATCCGAGAGGGGTGTGCCAGGATGTGGCTCTTCTCTGGCAAAGTGTATCGCTTCTCTAACAACTGTTTCTCTTTCTCATCAAGCTTCTTTTTCTCTTCCTCCTGCAAAATAATCAGTGGATATTCTAGTGGATAAAAACTAATAAGTCAGCGCAATATTGCAGTATCTAAAGTGTTGGAAGCTGTACTTCTCAACAAATGTAACAGTTAAAGAAAATTAATGTTTGCATCCTTTGCAACTTGTGTTTAGAAAGAGAAGAGACGCCTTTTTCAATGCTAATCATGAAATGATCTTTATAATAGTGAGTGATTTGTCAAAGGCATTTGATATTTAATAGTATCTGAGGTGTATGGATCTTACTATTCCTTAAAATGGTAAGTTAGGAAATTTAGTATGCAATTTATTTATTCATTTCAACAAATTTTCTTACGATTATCATTTACTATTTCTCACTTTACTGCTATAATTTATAATTTTGGACAAAAAACTATATATCGGAAAGCACCTATATTATTTGGGCAAAGCATACATTTTTGGCAATTAAAAAAAGGATTGCAAAAAGTGCTGAAAATAGGGTGACAATTTCAAATTTTTACTGTGGCATCAGATCATGGGGTAAAAGTAAAAATAATATACTCTACTATTTTATTTTATAAGCCTGTAACTTCACCACTGTGTGATTTTTTTTGGATGTGACATCCACATAGGAACTACACTGCTCTATAGCTATCCAGAGCTGATGCAGTATGCTGTAATATCGCACAGAAAAGCATCAAGCAGGTTGTTGGCAGATCCGACAACAAACTGGTTCAAATGAAACATGCTTCACAAGTGTAGCTGTACCACTCTGATACACTGTTCTGTCAAATGAGGATGGAAGCACAAAAATAATTACTTAACACGTTGACTGCGACAGACACCCTAGTGCTGTCTTATTAGATTATGTACGACAACTCAGGATAGAGCGACAGTGAAGGTGTTCACGGCATAACTATAGGGTTGTAACGTTGTGATACTGAGAAAACTTGATCCAAGAAACCTTAAAAGAATTGGAATTTTGTATTGAGTTTCTAGTTCATTAATAATAACATATTGGACACCAAATTTCATTACACCATATAAGAAAAATCCTATTTTATCCTGGAGAGAAACAGCCGGAATATAATTTGTGAGAAGGCATGAGTGGAAATAGGTTGAAACCTACTTTCACAGACTAGGGAGAAGTGGATCTAAAGATGAATGAGAGAGGTAAGATACAAATGTGTTCTATTTTACTGCTGGAGCGCTTGCAATATGAGTTGAAGCTGTGTAAAAGTGGCATTTCTTGTGATTCTATCCTACCAATGGTGAATTTCAAGTACATGTTTGTGACATAACATTTTTATTGTAAAGGGTTTCAGGATTAATGAAGGCAAATAGCCAGGTTTTAACCTAAGGGTTTTGATAGGATATAAAGAATAGGCTTAATTTTAACAGATTGAAAAGTTGTTCTACTTCTCATTAATGTTTATTTTAATCCTTCTAGCACGGCTAGTGCCTACAAACACAGAACTGACGATAATTTAAACGAGGTAGCATCTATAAACGCAATAATCATTATTGAAATGACGAAGAATTAGTTCTAAAAACATCTGTTAAGAGAGCTGGTTGTTCCTTTCGACTGCCAGAACCAGATAAAGCACTGTTTTGATACGTAGAATGGTCAACAGTCGGTTGGAAAGACGCGGTACGCAAATATAGATTAGTTTGTTTTATTCAACGGCAAGATCATGTGTGTTTTGGTAAACAAATATTTGTTGCTTCTGACGTAAACTGTTGTTATTTAATGGTGTTTTAGTTTGTTTTTATGAAGTTGTAATATGGTTGTTTTGTTATAATGGCTAATCCAGACAATCCAACTATTGATCAATTTGTAAGTAATATTATGAACATTTCATTGTCAAGTGCGATTGATTTTGATGCTGTGGACAATGAAGAGGGTGAAAATATAATTCTTCATAATCCAAGTGAAAGTGTGGATTAATGATGGATCCGTTTTACTAAAAGTAATAAACCATAATTAGTCTAATTTTCCAAATGTTTACTACGAACAACATAGTTTGAGTGCATTTTATTGTATTTTATGTGCTATTTTACCTTTTGTATGTTATAACAATTTTATAATACAAATCTATTTAGAAACCTTATGTCTCACACAGGAGTCAGATTTTATAACAAATTGCTGGAATATATTAAATTAGAAACCAATGACAAATAATTAAAATATATCCTAACAAACTTTTTATTTTCTAGGACATTCCACACAGTGGATAAATTTATGGATCATAACATTATATATAAATAACTAAATTCAAAATTTAAGAGTAATATTTTAAAATTCTGAACATGTTTATCTTTAATTATTTTGATATCTTCAAGATTACACTCATTTAAATTTTATTTATTTATTTTGTAATAGTAATATATGAGTAGGAAAAACATTAGTTAAAAAATGGTTGTATTCAATTGACATTGATAACACAACTTAATGTTGATAAATATCAATAAAATATTTGTTACTGTTATCTATATATATAAAAATGAATGTTTGTGTGTTTGTCCTTTATGGAATCGTGAACTATTGGACCGATCATGATGAAAATTTGTACGTATATGTATTTTTCCACGGAGAAGGTTTATAAGCTATGCCCATCCCTTTCCCGATTCAGGATTCCGCCCCACTGGTTACAGAAATACCCATAAGAAATGCATTGCAGCAAACATATGTTAACGTCTTTTCAAATTTTTAATCAGCTGTTCTTTGTAAACATATATTACACTTATAGTTTTAAAGCATAGAGTAAGCTTAAGAGAAACGACAAATTTTGTTTAAACTGTTTTTGCAATCACTGTTAAACATAGACTTTACTATCCAGATAATACAATTCAAATTTGACGTAAAAATTCACCTTTAACTGCAATATTTATTTAATATAAACCATGCTCATGCTTGATCAGAAGAGTAATGCAGATATCATAATTACTATCTTACGTTGGCTACAAATATAAAGAATGTTATAAAATCAACCTTAGTTGTTTTTTTTGACAGAAGTATGGTTCTCAAAACTCTGTGTGTACATATTCTCTCGATCGAGACAACAAAGCAAGCTCAATCGTGGCATCGGAGATATAACTAATTTAATCTAAAATTTATTATAGTAAAAAAAAAAATTTACTAAGTAATATAAGGACTTCGGTTCTTAAGATTTGCGTGCGAAGCCGTGGGTAACAGCTAGATAGAGGCAGGAATATGGTACATACCTTCATAATACGCCCAAGAGGCTCACGATGGAACGACTATCAATTATCTCAGCAATGTTTAGAATGTGATAGAAAAAGAATAAGTGAATATAGTGTACTGTTTTCAACGGGAAATTGCGTGCGAAGCCGCGGGCAACTTTTGCAAAAAATTATTGAAATGCGCAGCAAAGCGCGCCGGGCCCGCTAGTTGTTTTATAATTACAATATTTCAGTTTTTCCTTTAAATGCTATTGAACGAATCTTTTTATACATGTAAGCATTTAAATTTGTAATGGTGGCAAATATGTGTAACCCTGTTACATAATAGTTTGATAATAATGTATTTATCATATTCAAACACGACTTTCAAAGAGAATGATCACATACTTAATTTGACATTAATAAAGGATTAATGTGGACACAAACCTCTTTTTTGTTCTTCTCTTCATCCTTTTCATCTTTTCCATTTTTACTATCAGATTTGTCTGATTTACCGTCACTCTTTGTACCATTAGCCTCTTCTTCTTTTTCTTGTTCAGTCTTCAAAGCCTTTGTCAACCGAGCAGATAGTTGAGATTTCAATCCTTTAGTCGACAGTGAACGAGCCTCCAACTCTTCACGAAGATCATGCACCTAAAGAATAAGTTCACCAAAATGACTAACTTGCTGTTTTGGTGTAAAACTTAAGTAATTTTGATAGATTTATTCTACCACACAGTTTATACTAAGAACATTAAATTGGATACAATAAGATATGTCTGAAACTGCACATGTATTATTGAATAACGTGGTTATTGATTGTAATTACTGATTGTACGATCTCTTTTTTTGCTATTTACTTAGACAAAAAATCTTTTTTAATTAATATCATTGTTTCTACTTGTTTAAGAGAGCACTCTAGTTAGCTGTCTGCCATGCATCTGAGGCTCTACTTTTAATATGGTTATAAATAGAAACTCGTCTCAAATCCATAAACATGGAACTTAGATTCTAATATTTCACAAATTCTAACAAATTATAAAAAGTACAATTATCTGTTAATAATGGGTTATAATTTTCGCCGGTAATTTTGTCATCTGCAGTGAATGTGTTAAACTTGATTTCTTGTACAGTAGAACCCCTCATATCCGGCCACCACGGGACCGAGCCCCTGGCCGGATAACGATTCGGCCGGATAAACCAACCTACAGTACACAGCACTTGACGAAACAAAACAATTGTACTGTACTGTACTAACCGCACTGGAAATAATCAACGAACTGTTTACAGGTTAAACCTATTAGCTCAACTGAGGACAACACAGGAAAATGTAAACAAATAGATACACAAAAATAACGCAAGAGTCGTGGGAGACTAGTGCGTGCAACTGCGCGTCTGCAAGCCGTGGTAAATAAATTTCGATATTGGCTTCCGGGAAGTGGCCGGATAAACCGAGGTGCAGTAAAACCGAGGCCGGATATGAGGGGTTCTACTGTAGTACTATACCTGAAGATTCCAAAATATAAATAAACATTGATAAAATAAAAAAAAAGATTTTTACAACTTAAGCATTTAGTCACAATATAGACTAACGCTTTAAGGGTTGTTTTATACCTGAGGAAGAGGGTAGTTTTCAATCCTCGGACTGTAGTTTTATACAAATTTTGTAACATACATTGATAACAAATATCTGAAATCCTATTATCCTTTCAAACCATCTATCATCTATATATATAAAAATGAATGTTTGTGTGTTAGTCCTTTATGGAATCATAAACTATTTGACCGATCATTACGAAAATTTGTATGTATATGTATTTTTCCACGAAGAAGGTTTCTATGCTGTCTATTGATGTAACTCGCCTCCAGGTGGCGTTGCCAAAGATAATAGTTTTCAAAGCGTCTGCACATTATAAACTGCAATTACGAGACAGTTACGAATATTTAATAGCCAAACACTATTTGAAGGCGCTAAGTTATGATGTATATTTTGTCTTGAAGATAAATTTCTGGTTAAACTTAAAGCTTGAGTGTTAGACCACTTTATAATAAAACACGTGTACAATGGCTATAAACATATAAAGATTTTCTTGATCGTGGCAACAAAGCAAACTCTACATCGGCGTTGGAAATGTAATTTACTCGAGCCAGAAGAGCACATACACGGGTAACACTTACGAAAAGCGTGCGAAGCCGCGGGAAACAGCTAGTTAATTAAAACAATTTTCATTTCTAAAGTGAAATTTATGGATTTAAGACAAGTTTCTATTTCAAACACTGCTTTAAACTTTAGCTCCATGTTAAAGGCAAAGCATCTGATGTACATCTAGGGAGCCTCTTAATTTGTAAGCTTTTCTTCTATCTTAAATGTTGAAAATATGACTTTTAATTTATTTATACAATATTTTATTATAAGCAACTTTAATGTCAATTCTAATTCTATTTTTACACTAGAATAAAGTTGATAGGAATAGTTATTTTAACTGCATTTATTTCAGGGACACATGAATATGTGTTATATATATACACCAAAAAGTTTAAATTTTAAGCCAAAATTGTAGCCTTGATTCTCGATTCTGAATTCATTACGAATTCCGATGTTATTTGTAACTAAAAATATAGGCTAATTCTAAAAGTGTTATCACTATTTCAAATATGAGTAGGTCCACAATAGCTATGCATTGAGAAATATATATTGTGAATTTGGAGTGGTGACAAATTATATGAGACAGAAAATTGACAAATTTATATCCATTTGAATGGAATATGCCTTTTATGAAAACAGTGCTGCTGTAATTAGCCCTGTCACAAGCAGTGCTACAAAATTCTTGGTTTTAACAATACAGAGTTTGTCTAGAAAATAATGTCAGTGATATTTTCCTTTGAAGTTGTATGTAACAGCATACTTAGATTGGTTGTAAATGGTATAGGAAGAAGTCAGCCAACAAATGCTGGCTCAATCAACCTTCTCCTGCCAGCCTGAGAATAAGGACAGAGGTTTCTTTGGAAGCTGTTTAGTGTCCTTGTACCAGTAAAAATGCAGAACTCAATAGTAGTAATAATTTTCATATCAAAAATTTTGTAAATATGCTGAAATCCTACGACTGTTTCTGCCTGAACTCTGAACCCACCCGGTTGCACTCGTGTTTGGACAATTTTATCTCTAACTTTCAGCCTGGTACTGTGGCGTGTGAAATAACTCAGCCTCACCTATCGGACCATTTGGGACTTCTTCTCAGAATCAATTCACAATACCTAACATTGAACAATGAAGGAGTTTCTCATAATAGCAGACCTAGAACTATTACATACAGATTGACAAACAACTTCTGCATCAATAAGTTAAAACATAGATTAAGTAGGATTAACTGGAGTAATGAGTTCTCATTAGCTTGTAATGTTGATGAAGCCTTTAAATCATTCATGCAAATTTTATCTGAAAATTTTAATGAGTTATGTCCGATAAAAACTAAGATTTTAAAAAACAGTGGTGATAGAAGCTCTAGGTCAGTTATAAAACAAAATTGGTACACACTCTACCTTGGTAAAATTAGGTTACTGTTGGACATTAGTTATGATAAAGTTAAAGCAAACCCTAGCCTTATCCTAGCACATAATAGACTTAAGAAATTTTATAGAATGCAAATAGATTTGGCAAAAAAAGCTGCAAATGATAAATTTATACTAGAATCTAATAATCAATGTAGAGCAGCGTGGAAAGTTATAAATTCTGTAACAGGCCGTGTAGCAGATAAGAGTGTAAATGCCAGTATACCCATTACAGCAAATCAGTTTAATAATTTCTTTGTAAATATTAGTAATAGTTTAAGTAATTTGCCTAGCCAAAATGTAACTAGTTCCTTGGATATTTTAAGCTCATCTTCTATCAAAACTCCTGTTTTACCTTTCAAATGGCAGGAGATTAACAATATTGATATTCATAATACTGTAAAAGAATTTAGCAACTCTAAAGCTGAAGATGTTTTTGGTATGTCCAATTTTTTGATCAAAAATATTATTGAAGATATCTCCTTTCCTTTATCATACCTTATCAATTGGATGTTTACTGTAGGCACCTTCCCACAATGTTTGAAAATTACAATTACTGTTCCAGTTTTTAAAAAGGGAGATAAGTCCTGTATAAATAACTACCGCCCTATTTCCTTAATTGCTGTAGTCTCTAAAATAATTGAAAGGTTACTAAAAAAACAGATGGAATATTTTTTTGAAAATAATCGGATACTGAATCCTGCTCAATATGGCTTCAGAAGTAAATTATCTACCATTAAGGCTCTTGAAAATGTCATATCTACTGTTCTCGAAAGTTTTGAAAACAAGGAGGAAGTTGCAACCTTGTTGTTAGACTTAAGTAAAGCGTTTGATTTGGTACCACACAGTGAGCTAATTGATAAATTAAAGTATTATGGTGTAGAGGGGCGTGAGCTGTCTCTTCTCACCTCTTACTTGTCTGATCGTTATCAGTTTGTAAAGGTTGGTGACCAGAGGTCAGACCTTCAGTGTGTGAGAAATGGAGTCCCTCAGGGCTCTGTTCTGGGTCCTTTCTTATTTGTTATCTTTGTTAATGATTTGCCTGATTTTGTACCAAATAAAAGTATTCTTTACGCCGATGACACCACTCTATTGTCATCAAACAAGAATAGCATGGTAAATAAAGTGATAATTAATTACATGAAAGAAAGATCCTTCCTCTGGTTTGATGCCAACAAATTAAGCGTAAACGATGAAAAAACTGAGGAGATTGTCTTTAGTCTGAGCTCAAAGGTGGACAGTAAATCTGTAAAACTGCTGGGCATAAACCTGGATTCGAAGCTGAATTGGTGGGTTCACATAAACTCTCTTTGCTCTCGCTTATCGAGGGTTATTTTTCTATTGAAAAAATTAAAGTCCTGTACAAGCAAAAATCTAGTTATGAACGCTTACTTTGCTTTTTTTAATGCTCACATTACTTATGGCACTCTCTTGTGGGGCAACTCTGCTGGTGCAAAATTAGTTTTTAAGACTCAAAGAAGGGCATTACGAGTTATTGCAGGTATTGGTGAGAGAGATTCTTGTAGGCCTGTCTTTGTTGATCTAGGTATTCTTACCCTTCCATGTATATTTATTTTGCAAAGCCTAATTTTCCTTAAAGAAAATCTTAATTTATATAAATTTAGAAGTTATGTCCATAACTATAGTACTAGATCTCAGAACTTGATAGACCTCAAATACTTTAGATTAAGTAAAACCCAGAACAGCCACATGTACATTAGTGTAAAACTTTTTAACCTCCTACCACCAGATGCAGTTACCACTACTTTAAGGAATTTCAGAAGTTGTCTTGTGAAATGGCTGAAGCAGAAGGCTTTCTATTCAGTAGAAGAAATACTTTTACATGATTTAAGTGACCTTAAATTTTAATAATGCTATGTTTTAATTTTTAACATTTATTATTTATTGTTTTTATTGTTATCTGTTGTTTGTTAATTCTATTATTAATTTATTATTATTTATTTTAGCATTAAGTTTTAATTAATAATATATTTTGACTATTTTTTAATTGTATATTTATTTGCATTTCTCTATAGAGATGGTGTTCTTGACTGTTGATGTAATAGTACATTATTGTAAACCTTATCTGACTTTGTCAATGCATACAACATTATGTGGGACGACAATAAATGATTCTTGATTCTTGAACCTTTGGATGGCAATTAAATTTTGCATTAACTGAAAAATCGTGGCAGAAACTGTTCCAATGATCAAAGCAGCTTTAAGGAAGATTCCTTGTTGGACTGACAAGTGTTGGAGTTGAAAAAGGTTTTTTTACGAAAGACAGGAAGAGGTAAATAAAGAAGCTTATGCTAGAAAACCCATTGATGAGCTTTACAGGTGACAATATGTTTAACACAGTAGTAATTTCCAGTTATTCATTTTCTCAATGCATAGCTATTGTTTGGAGTAACTCATATTTCAAATAGTGATAACATTTTTTAGAACCAGTCTATATTTTTAGTTACAAATAACATAGGAAACCGTAATGAATTCAGAATTGAGAATCAACACTACAATTTTGGTATCTTTGATATCAAATTCAAACTTTTTTAATATTGGCCCATCCCCCTAAACTATATTTTTCCCAAAGCTTTCTTATTTCTCAAATGTAAAACTAAATCTTAAAATTGTTTATATATAACAAAACACTAAATTATAAATTTCCTTAAGATAACTAAACCATTTAAACATCAAATTGAAGTTGAAATAACTAACTTTTGTTTTCTATGCAGTATGGGAGGAACATTGACCTTGGCATGCTGACAGAACCGCTGCGCGGTGACAGTCTACTACTGCGACTGATGAGCCAGCCATCAGTATGATGTTTACAATGCATCAGATGACAAAGTTTGTTCTGTGGTACATAGAATTGAAATTATAGCTTGTTAGTGTGCAGTGCCAGTTTCTAGTTAGGTCCAAATTCGCCAGATGATCAAACAATTAGTCACTGGTTTAACAAGTTTCGTGAAATAGAAAGTGTGCTGAAAGGATATTCGACTGGGCGGCCAAAAGAAAGTGATGACAAAATCTACATTGTTAACCCCATATCCCAACAACTGTGACAATTAACAACACCACTTGTGTGAAATGCCGTAAACATTGTACTCCCAACTGGCACCAGGCACGTCAGTCGCAGTAGCAGACTGCTACCGCAAGGTCAACGTTTCCTTGCATGCTACATGAAAAACAAAACATAGATACTTCAACTTCAAATTAAATCGTTTACTTATTTTTAATATTTGTTAAGTAACTGCCATTCAAAATTCTGGCATTTTTTTTGTATAGATGATCAAAATTCAAGTACTTCCCAAGAGAACCCTCTTGTGCCCTGGAGGGATATGCCAGATAACTGGTTTCTAATCTCAGATTAACCACCTTTATAATCTTTTGTACCTACCCAGATATATATATAAGAAAAATCAAAGTAGCTCAGGTAATTACAAAATTGAAGTAATTCCTCCAATCTTACCTTCATAATCTTAGGATCTAATTGAGAATAGTGACTCGGTTCTCTCTTTTGAATCTCTCCAACACTGGTGTCCTACAACGAAATCAAGCACAAAACACAATTAATATATACACTGTTATAAGGTAAGCAGCTCAATATATCGTACAATCAACACTGTTAAATTAAGACACCCAAAAACGTGAATGCATCACTGAATAACCACAGAAAAATATTTGAAGTCCTTTGAAAGTCTGTCAAAAATTGCTAAAGTTGTAAAATTGTAGATCTGAACTATGATTGAAGCTCTTCGGTGAAGATATCCGGATCAACCACGGACACATTACAGCTACACCCCTAATCTAACATCTAAAATTACAAATAAGCTGCAGATTGCAGTGCCTTATCATCTCCCTCTGCCTCGTCGTCCGGGTTGAGGAGACGCTCCAGCTGTTTCTTATAGTCGAGGAGGAGACCATCCCACTCCAGACGAGTCGGCAGGCAGTTCCACACATCTGGCAGATAAAGTACCACGGTTTCAACACGAGCAGGCACCGTCTTCCCCTTATGAATGGTCTCAGCCCGATGGTAGTAAATCTCCACAAAGCGGTACCTGAAAATAGAAATCAGTAGGAAACCCTCAGTAGTTCAATGTACAGTGGCAATGGTTGAAGAAGGGTGAAGTCCACCTGTGTCAGCTCTCGTGACAAAGTGTTCTAGCCCTCACAAAATTCTTTTTTTTTTACTTAAATGGACCAAAGTCAACAACTAACCAACTTCCCGATTGCTGCAGTCAACAGACAAAGACCTCTCCAACATTCCTGTTACATCTCGGCTTACCGAAGACGTCTCCAAATTTCTTGAGGAACCTGCACAACTGACTTCCACCACTAGTTGTGTTGTCCCGAGAGGTTGTAAACTTATTCAGAGAAAAAATTTCAATAGTAAAATTTCATTTTCTTCATGAAAATCAAGAATATAAAATTAAAATTAAATTGTTGCAACAAACAGAATAATTTTGAGTTATGTTTCATGTCATACTTTTCATGATTTCATCATGAACCATTTAAGTTTCTTAAACATTTTTATGTTTTGTTTTGTTTTTTTTTTTATTTGACAAACTATTATTTTTTTATTTCCTTGAGTATCAAGATAATTACAACTATGTTATATTTAAAAGAATTCACATACCACTGAGAACAGTTGGTTAAATCAATTCCGGTTAGAGCTTTGCAATTACGAATTGCCGTTTTGATAAGAACTGTAGGATCTTTCTCTGGATTTGGCCCATCCAGGGAAGGACTCCAGGGACCACCGATGGCCATGGTCTCATTCTTTCCTCGCAGACCCACGAGGAAGTTGACAAGACGAGTGGGATGTACAAAACCTCTGTCACGGTCATCATAACTTCCTTCCTTCTCATCGGCTAGTAGACAACACTTCTGGTAGATCTCATCCAATTCAGGCATACTCAGCAACATAACCTGAAATTATTCAATGTAATAATTAATCTAGGAAATGTATAGATTTCTCGTTTATTTTTCACACAAATTCATGAGAATTATTTTGCCTAAAGAGGCATCACTGAATAAATCAATGGATATAGGTTTCTTTTGATCATACTTCTTTCAAGAGATGTAATTTTCTTTTAACCCTTTGACGGCCACGGGCCGATAATACTGGCTCTCGAATTTTCTTTTCCGAAACGCGGCCGTGAGCCAAGATATCGGCATAGAAAAATCAGTTCGAAAACGGCATCGCGCCGAGAAATCGGCACCCTTCATTTGATTAAATTAATTCCCTTACCTCTTTATTTTCGGTTTGTAATATAATATTCAAACGAAACGTAAACATATATCCTTTCAAATTATTATAATTATTATAAAATGTTTTTTACTTTTTTTTGTTCAGTAGAAAGATGCAATTCAGAAGGCAGTGACGTGTCAAACAAGATGTTCGGGTTCTCTTTGGTAGCAGCTTGTTTGTTCGTTGTGGCCTTTGTACACTTGGTTTTTTGTTCTTAGACGTTGTAATGTGAGGTTATGTTACATTTGCTGTGAAGTTTAGTAATGTTTCTTTTCTGGTTTACATTTAGCAATGAGTAACAAAAGGACGTCGTGAAGCATCGCCTGTAAGTGAGGACACATTGTTTTCCTGTCTTCAAAATGCTAATGTAAGGACTATTAGTAATGACACTTCCAATTATGATCTCTTTTCTTCTGAAAGACAGCACTAGTGACTTGGACCGATACGGACGATGATCCTACGTTCGATCCTGCCAATTTAGGGCCGTCTACATCACAAACCAGATTTGGTCTGCCCCTACAAACTAGGCCTAGATTTTTTGATGTGAGGTTCTAGTTCTGATTCTGAGCAAAATGTTAGCTTAGGCCCTAGTGTAACAAATATTCCAAGGGCCTAGAGGTAGGCCTAAGGGTAGTACTAATGCTACTCCTAATGATAGTGACTTAGCCTATTCTCCAGAAAGAATATGGGTTCCTGGTCAGTGAAAATGATGATTCATCTATTAGGCCTAAACATGATTTTTCATTCAATGAGATTCCTGGTCCAAGACATTGCCCACCTCCCAGACTCAGCTCCCATTATGTATGTGCTGCTTTTTCTCACTAATAACCTTATTGAAAATTTTTGTTACCGAGACCAACCGCTATGCTCAAGATGCCATAAATAGTAGTGGAATGAACAGGGTATGGGAAAAAGTTTCTTTTGCGGAAATGAAAGCTTTCATAGACAGCAAATTTGAAATATGGGACTGAATAAAAAACCTTCTATAGATATGTAACTGGAGCTTCTTCTTTGCTTTCTCAGGTTACACCATGGTATTCTCGATTGTTCAGACAGAAATTAGATTTGAAGATATTTTTAAGAATTTTATTTTCCCATTATGGTTGACAAATAAAAAATTGTGCAAAACACGGTACCCCGACGCCAACCACCATATTAATGACCCTCACCACAAGCAAAATTTTCATGCCACTTGTAGACCATGCTAATAGAGTTTTTCCGTCAATATTATATCCCTATACCAGCATTCTAAGCATTGACTAGTCCTCTTAGTTCGGAACCAAAAATCATATCCCAACTATTGCAGTATATGCCTAAACAAAAAGCACCCACAAATGGCGGGATTCAAACTTTGGGTGCTGTGTGATTACCGTCTCAAATTAATTTGCTTATCATTCTTTTGTTCAATAGAAGGAGCTAAAAGGCAATGAAAGAACCAGGAAAACAGTAATGAAAAAAGAGAGTCTAGCTTTTACTGTAGTTTACAAAATTATTGGTACATGGGAGAACTATCTGAACAAGGAGCTTATCACTTGTATACTGATGAACTTTTTTCACGTCCATCCTCGCTCTAATTATTGAATTATTTATATTCAAAAATGACGCAATTTTGTAACAGGATATCACAAATCTAGGGAAGAATAGGAAGAAGGAATCCCTGATTGAATTGTCTAGGAAAAAATACAAGGGTTAGGTGGATAAAAGATACATGAGGAGTAAAGGAAATTTTTAGGTTTAGCTTATAGAGAAGGAAGTCCATCTCAAAAAAAGTCAGGTGATTCTTGTGTCTTCTGATGAGCAAAAGCTGCTAACGTACAAGTAAGCAAGAATAACGGGAAACAAAAGATGGTAAGTAAAAACAACAACCATGACATGATCCACCAAGAATATAATGAAATTTTATGGGTGGGATCAGACACCTACGGTAACCAGAAAATGTTAGTATTCGATATCTGAGACGAGAGGCGTACCGTAAAATATTGGCGTAAGATCACATTCAATATTTTTATGTCCCTAGAATGAATTTTTGGAATTTCTTATCATTTCCTACTACAATAATGAAACTGCAAAGACAAACCTGGAAGTCACGTTTGACATTTCACCAATAAATGTTATTGTGAAGACACTTGCCTCCACAAGCACTGGCTTAATTTGAGCCATAAGAACATTTCCAAGCTAATTTTAGGAGGAGGTGATGGCCAAATATGCCCCTTATGTCGGTGATTGGAGACATGGATTAAGATTGCCCCTCGAAAAGAAAGAAAAGAATTATCTGCTTGATGTCTGACGAGTATCAAAAAAATCAGAAGAAGGAGAACAAGACATGCATTGTTTAAAATGTACCAAAGGAGTTACATGCAGAGTGTTTCCATAAACACAAATTAGTGCATAAAGGAAGCTCAAAAGACCGTGTAAATATTGTTATTTAGATGAAATTTGTTAACTATAAATTTATTATTTACTAATACATTTTTAAATGTTCAATTGTATAACAAGTGTTATTGTAACGACAAACTTGTGGTAAACAAAGGAGGAACAAAACTATAAGTGGTGACGCATTGCTACAGTAATTCCACAATGGCTCCTACTGGACAAACAAGAAGTTACAAGGTGAAAACATCGTTGTTTATAAAACCAAACTTTCATGTTGATTTCGCATGGATGTGTCTGTGTTGTAGATTTTCTATAAAAAATATTTCTAAAAACTTTATTTCTGAAGAATATCCATAATGAGTTTTTCTAGTACTTGTATTGAAAATATGCGTATAACCTTTCTTATAATAATAATGGTTTCCTTGAAATAATTTTTTTTATCCTATGTTTGTGTCATCAAATTAAACACAAACAAAATAAAAAAAACATCCTAAAAAAAAATTTTTTGAAAAAAAATAAATAAAAATAATTAATCAATAAAAAAGTTTCATATTGTATTACCAACAAATAATATTTTTGAATGACTTTTTTTATATATACTCACTAAATAAAAACACCCAACAAACAATCACTAAGATACTGACTATTTTATAGAAGAGTTACACACCAAGTGTTATTGTAGGTAGTTGAATGTCAAAA
>NW_025777053.1:0-108129 GCF_021130785.1 Homalodisca vitripennis
TAGATAACCCAGGTGTTTTTTAAATCAATGAACTCGGAAAAATGTATATTTTAAAAAAACAATAAAAAAAGTTTGAAAAAAAAATATTTTTTTTTTTTTCCCGCCTCCCCCTTAATATTGCGGGGCCCCGGGGCCACTGTACCTAGTTATATCACTTTGGTAGAAGGGGGTCGGCTTGATTCAGGCTTTCCAGTCGAGGAAAAGGGAACAGACACTGACTTTCGGGTTAGAAACGGTTTAATACTGCGGGAGTCCGGACACTGCCCTCAGTTATACACTTTGGTGGGGGGGGGGAGAGGTCGGCTCGTTTCAGGCTTTCCAGTCAGAGAACAAGGAACAGGCCGACATTTCCAGGTTAGTAACGGCTTTAATCTGCGGGGCTCCGGACACGGTACCTCAGTTATATCATTTGGTAAATAAAAATAATATTCTTTATTGCAGGAAACAATTAAAAAAAAATTTTTATTGCAAGCGTAATAGAAATAAAAGTTTTAATTAAAACAAAGACAATTAATTTTAATTCTGAGTAAAAAAATATTCGTTTAAATTTAAAAAAAAAATTTAAAACTTTTTGGGTATGTGCCCCCCTCCCACCGTTTTCCGAAGTGGCCAAATTTTCTTGGTTTCAGAAGGGGAGTTGGAATTTTTTTAAATGTTAGTAAAAGACAAAACCGCGACCCTCGCAAACTCGTAAACTGAGAAAAATGTTTGGACCTAAGAATTGTTTTAATCGAGATTTAAATGGTTTGTGGTTATTGACGCGTTTGATCTCTTCAGGGAGCTATTGTTAGCCCCACCAACCCTGAGATGGCAACGTTAAAAAAACAGTAGTTCTGTGCTGTGCCATAGAAATTTTTCCCCGGCCTCTAGTTCCGTTTTGGTTTTTCGTCGCCCCCAAAGTGAGACGCACTTTGAATCGGGGAGTATACACGACGTCGGAAAAGTAGAGGGTAGGGAAAGTGATTTAACCAAGCTCCCCCCCAAGGCTAAATTTTCACGACTCCTCTGATTTAAATTTTTAAAAGATTCTGACAGCTTTCTTTTGATTCTAAAAAACTCTATTAAATTTTTATCTAGAACAGGGCCCCCCCACAATCTTTGACCATAAACTAAATGGGGATGTATTAGGCCCAAAATAAGTGTCTTAGAAAATCCAAGAACGAATTTTTCCAAATTGCGTAAGACATAAAGCCCGAAGCAACTTTGAACAACACTCCAATGTGAACGTCCCATGTAGCCCCCGATCAAGGGTTCCCAAGAAAATTGGTGGATTTTCTTCTTTATTATGGTTTCATCCCCAAACACAATTGGTGGATTTCGTTTTTGTTGCCGAAAACAGAAATTAATCACGCTTGTTTTAGAACAATTTGTTTTCAAATTGATATTAAAAAAATATAAATGCTGATTTAGTTCTTCAAAGGCTTTGATTTTCAAGATCTGGTTTGGTTTTTGATCTAATGCAGAGAGTCGTATCGTCAGCATATACGGAATTATCTTTCCATTATGGATTGATGAACTCAATCTGTTGACGTAGACGAGAGAAAAAGAACAGGCCCTAAAGAATCGATCCTTAGTGGGACTCCATAGGGCATTTTAACTTTACTTGAGGAGGGTATTCGCGTCTGCACACAACTGCTCTCTATCATTTAGTATGACGAGAGCCATTTGTGAGGCAAAACACGAACCCACCGCGTTGACCATAACTGGGTGTGCAACAGTCTTTCATGATGCACACAGTCAAAGGCCTTTGAGAGGTCGTAGAAATATGCTAAGCACATTGTTTCCGCCTCTTCCAAAACCATCGACAACAGAATCAATGAGAATCATGTCAGCTAGCAATAGTCGATTTTGTTTTTTTCTAAATCCAAATTGTTTCATTACAAAATACTTCAAAAGCGATTGATAGAAATCTTCTAATCCGTCGAAGGAGAGGCTTTTTTCGAAAATTTTCCCGAGGAGCCGGAAGAATGGAAATTGGACGATAGTTATTTGCCGACATAGGGATCGTCCCTTATTAAAAATTTGGAATTGACTTTTGCTGTCTTCAAAGTGGCCGGGAAAAACGCCATTGCGGCGAACGACTCCTTGGTAGAAGGAGAGGTCGGCTCTGTTTTCAGGCTTTCCAGTCAGAGAACCAAGAAACAGGCACATGACATTTCCAGGTTTAGTAACGGCTTTAATACTGCGGGAGCTCCGGACACTGCACTGTCAGTTATATCACTTTGGTAGAAGGAGCAGGTCGGCTCTGTTTCAGGGCTTCCAGTCATAGGACAAGGGAACAGGCCACTGACATTTCCAAGGTTCGTAACGGACTTTAATACTGCGGGAGCCTCGGGACACTGTACCTCAGTTATATCCACTTAGGTAGAATGGTGAGGTCGGCTCTGTTTCAGGCTTTTCCAGTCAGAGGAAAAGGAACAGGTACTGACATTTCCAGGTTAGGTAACGGCTTTAAATAACTGCGGGAGCTCCGGACCACTGCACGTCAGTTATATCACTTGGTAGAAGGAGGAGTTCGGCTTCTTGTTTCATGCTTCCCAGTCATAGGCAAGGAAACAGGCACTGACCATTTCCAGGTTTCGTAACGGCTTTAATACTGCGGGGAAGCCACTCGACACTGTACCGCAGTTCATAATCACTTTTTGGTAGAAGGAGAGGGTCGGCTCTGTTTCAGTGCTTTTCCAGTCAGAGGACAAGTGAACAGGTACTGACAATTCCAGGTTAGTAAGGGCTTTAATATTGCGGGAGCTCCGGGACACTAGTACCTCAGTTATATCACTTTGTAGAAGGAGAGGTCGGCTCTGATTTCAGGCTTTCCAGTCAGGAGGACAAGGAACAGACACTGACATTTCCAGGTTAGTAAACGGCTTTAATACTGCGGGAGTCTCCCGGGACACATGTAGTGCCTCAGTTATATCACTTTGGTTGAAGGGGACGAGGTCGGGACTCTGTTTCAGGCTTTCCAGTCAGAGAACAAGGAAACAGGGACACTGTCATTTCCAGGTTAGTAACGGCTTTAAAATACTGCGGGAGCTCCGAACAATGTATCTCCAGTTAATCACTTTTGGTAGAAGGTAGAGGTCGGCTCTGTTTCAGACTTTCCAGTCTGAGGACAAGGATCAGACACTGTCATTTCCAGGTTAGTAATGGCTTTAATACTGCGGGAGCTCCGGACCCACTGCACCTCAGTTATATCACTTTGGATAGAAGGAGAGGTTCGCTCTGTTTCAGGCTTTCCAGTCAGAGAACAAAAGGAACTGACACTGTCATTCCCCCCAGGTTATGTAACGGCTTTAATACTGACGGGAGCTCCACTAACACTCCAACGGTCAACCCCGAAGGTAGAGTAGAACTTTTGATCTCATCCCATTCCACCCTCATATCTAGAAAATTTGCGGTTATTGATGTGCCGCTCCCTGATATCCATAGGGTAGGTCAAGATACAAGTGACGTATCGTCATTTGCAAGACTCAGTGTAGGTTTAAACTGGATGATATGAACCAGCCAGAAAGTGAACCTTTCTCATCGGGGTCAAGATAAGTTGATTACACATCGTTGGATGAAACGTGTGATTTAGGGACACTTCTGTACTTAATAATTTATGACCAATTCTTAAAATTGTTATCAAATAGTCGATTTTGAGAGGAATAATTTTAGTTCAATAATCTAGGATCAATTTTTTCAAAATTAATTTTAGAAAATCTTTAACCAAAATCTTGTAATTACCATGTAACATAAAATCTATGTATCAATACAAAAATATAATACTATTAAAGCAGATTCATTAGTTTTAGTTGATTTATAAAGAGAAACGTTATTCTGGTAGATATAGTTTTACATGGGCAGTGGCGTGGTGTGTGTGAGTAGATGTTTATTATTATAGAGGCAGTATAATCGTAGGTAATTATACTAGCACATACTATTTCCAAACAATAAACTGTATTCTATATACAACGTGGGTCAACCATTGTGTACTAAAATATTCACATAAATCACGAGTAGATTCACTCATAATGGAGTCATCTCAAAAACTGACTCTCAAATTAGTACTATTTCCAAAATTAGAAATAAGGAAGTATTTGTTGATAGAGTTTTACTACGCAGATTACTTATAATATGTGTTTGTTATTTCATAACATTTATGACTGCATATTTGTGAGGAAGCTTAGGCTTTATACGAAATGTGTTGTAATATACGCTTTTTGTAATAATATACTTTGTTTTAAAAAAAATGCAGTAGTCCTTAGGAATTTGCTTATTTTTTATAACCTAATGATTCAAGTTAAAGTTTCGGTGTAACGTGTTACACTATACTGTCTAGCGTCACTCACCAACTGATTAATGAACCGGTGACGTGTTCACCAGAGCAGGTCGCGCTATGCAACTGGCTTGAACCCATTAGCTTTTAAACATGCGAAAGATAAAGTTACTACTAGATAAAGCGTTTGTGTGTGTGAGCATTTTTATCGATTTATACGAGCCTATACAAGGCAGGAGTATGCCATTAATAGGCTTATCCGAGGTTCGACATTTCTAAACCACACCCCGTTTTATTATTAAAAGGGAAACGACAATCAATAATATAAAAGACATTTATATATCGCTCGGTAAACAACAAAGACATTTTGTGAGCCTCTCTGAGAGCTAAGCTTTAACGACACTGAAACAAATTCCACAGTTGAAAATGCACAATAATCGAATTTAGTGCTCATACAGAAATAAAGATTTGTTCCCAATTTCAAGAGTATGATGAGCTTACATTAATGAGTCAGACTCGGAGCGGGACTGTCTTGTGTTACTCTTGTGAACTGTGTTGCGTTATCGCTGTTACTTGAGTCATAGGCATATTAGTGCGTGTTACACATTGCTGTATACGAAGTTTGTATTATATTTTCTATAATACAATTTTTATTATATTCTTTTCCGGGGTTTGCTACTTGGAGTTAATATTTTTTATTATTATGGTTCCTATTGGTATTTTGTCACAATGGCCGACTGTGCAAAGTGTGCAAATGGGTTAAGGTGGGCATGAAGATTAATTTTGTTGACTACAGTCAGGCGTTCCATGCCAGGTATGTTAACATAAGTGCAGATGGGCGTGAACTACCTTATAAAAGCAGGACGATGTGACTAATGTTCTCAGGTGCGACGAAAGAGCACCTGGAATCGAGGAGTAGTGTCTCGTATGACGTTTCCATGCCAAGTATGTTACACAAGTGCAGATGACGTGAACTACCTTATAGAGCAGGACGATGTGACTAATGTTCTCAGGTGCGACGAAACAGCACCTGGAATCGAGGTAGTTCTCGTACGAGATGTCTCGTTAATTTGGCTTGAGTTACCATGCCAAGTAGTTAAATCATAAAGAGGGAGTGACGGTGGAATAGATTTAGAAGGCCAAACGACGATCCCTTCAACAATGTTCTCAGCGGCGACCGAAACTTGCACCTGGAAATTTGGAGGGAGAAGTGGTGTCGTATGGACGTTAGATGAAGTATGGTTATACGATAATGACGCGCTCAGTTTGAAATGGTGCAACCCTAGCGTTATATGGGGCAGGAGAATTTTTGTGACTAATTTTTGTCAGGTTTCCGACAAAAGAAGCATCTTTGAATCGAGGAGGAGGGGCTAAGTTTTTGGACAGTAACATCCATACCAAAATATAAAAATTTTAAATTTCAGATGTGTTCAACTACCTTAGAGCAGACGTGTGACTAAGGTTCTCAGGCAACGAAAGGCACCTTGGTGAACCGAAAGGTAGTAGTGTCTCGTTAGAACGAAAATGCTAAAGTTATATTTGGTAGCTTTAGGAGTTTTATTTCCAACTTATTTTATTTGTAACATTGTGTTGAGTGAAGTATTTTTGTTTTGGTAAGTTATTTTTTCAAAAATTTATTACTTAAAGTGGCTAATATGATATTGTTAGATTTTAATTATTAATTTTTATTGTGTTTGTTCTAGTAGGTTTAAAAATTTCTGAAATTATGTTTCTGAGTTTTTTAACGATGTTTTACGACATTTTTTATATTGCAATATGTTTTTTCAGGTTAAAATAGTTAAGTGCACCTTAGTAAAAGAAAGGAATGAAAATTTGAATTGCCATAACTTTACCAGATAGTAAATTATGCTCCTTGAAGAATTTTCGTTGGGGATCGTCTTGGTATTTTTAACACAATTCACCAATATTGGGTTGTTACATAAATAGTGCAGTTTTAACCACAATATAAAAAACAATGTTGGATTAGTGCTGTTTAATATTTATTAGGGTATTTAGTGTATTTTATAGTAAATGGGAATAAATGTCAGATATAACAGTGTTTAAAAAGCCGGAAATGCATGGACTGAACAGCAAACTGTGGAAACATCCTATGTTTGAGGCGAACTATTTGTCCTGAGCAGGCTTAGTCAACAAGAAAATAAACCTTTCAGGCGTTATTCAAAATATTTGGATATTATAGAATAACTATACAGCTCGGTTCACGTCGTAGTATTAAAAAAAAAAAAAAATAAAAAGAAAAGACTACAATTGGAGGCTCGATTTTAAATAATACATAAGTTGTGGACTCTAGATTAAGTGTATTATATTATTATTAGATTATATCACTGGCCACACACTGGTAATAGTGGTCAGTAAAATTTCCCAAAAAAGTTATTGTGAATTTATTTGTAAATTATTGATGGAATAAAATTATTATTTTTATTATTTTATTACTTTGAACAGCTGCCACGAGGAGAGTGCGGAGGGAATCAACAAAGAGGGAGGAGGTTGGTGAAAGCTGTTTAAGATCTAAAAGCCGAGAACGCAACGCTCCGCAAACAAGTGCGGTTGGAGACAAGCGGAGAAGCCCAACAATACTTCGTCCGAATACTCTAGAAATTCATGGGGATTCCGATGGGAAGTGTGAGAATGTCGTAACTTGGTGAAAACTGTTGGGAGAGCTTGGAGTAGTCGTTGATGGAAAAATGATCGACGCGCGTCACCCTATTGCTCAAGGGCGGCTCTGGCAGATCCCCCGGATAGCGGGCAATTGGGGCGGGGGATGGGCAATTATAGTGTTAAAGACAATAATAAGTTTATTGTACATTTCCCCACAAATTATTCGCCAAGTTATTCTTTATGCTACCCAAGATGGCAGGAGGTGTGGAAGTAATATGTGGTACAGTGACACTCACTTATTTTCAAAATATAAAAAATGTAAGTTGACAGAGTTTCAACTGAAGGCTGTTGGTGTAACGTGTGGGCTAGCGTACTACCAACTGTTAAAGGCCCCGGGGACGTGGCACCGACAAGGTCACGCTAGCCCCTTTTAGCTCGGTCTGAGCCCCTTAGCTTGAAACATGCGGTAAGATGAAAATATACTTGTTGTGTATGTCTGTTATGTGTGTTTTCATTGCTTTACGCTACACAAGCAAGCTAAAATTAAAACCCTTTTTTGGGATCACAACAAGCAGAACTTCAAAAAAAGTAATGGGAGTTTAAGTTTTTATTTTTATCCCCCTGTGTAAAATTTTTTATTTATATTTATACAAATACTGTTTTACATGTGTGATCACTTTAATGTATAAATCATTTTTTTTAAATTTTAGTTAATGCTTTCTTTCATTTTTTTGTTTAAATAATTCTTAAAAGGGAACTTGGTGGTTAAAACTAAAAAATTTCGAAAAATAGTTTCTGGTTATTATTATAATGTTCTCCCGAACATTTTTTTATTTTTAAAGCAAGGTTTTTTTCTTCAGTTTTAGATGTTTTTTAAAAAATATTTTATGAAACGCTGCACCCCTTTTTGTAGAACGTAAATTGCCCAATGAAGTTTGATTGCCAAAAAAACTTTTCTCTATATATAAATTATTTCTCTTTGTGTGGTGATTTTTGTTTGGTACTCTGTTTGAACAGACGATTAGCTAATGCTTCACCCGGATTGTTTATAAATAGTGCTTTTATTTTTACATCCACAATATAACCAAACAAAGTTTGTTCTGTGCTTTGATGTGGTTAGTTCATTTATTGTTCATTTAGTGTATTTTTGTACATGGATGAAAAAGCCCAAAAAAAACTAGAACAGTGTTTAAAAAACGTCGAAATGTGGGAGTTTTTAAAATCAAAGCTGTGGAAACATCAGGTATGTTTGAGGATTCACCTATTGAGAGCCGTAGGCTTAGTACATCAAGCGTAAATACAACCTTATCAGTGCTTGAAAAACCCAAACTATGGAATTATAGAAGATAACTATGACACATTTACAGGCCTAGGACATAATACACAAAATTTTTATATAGATCTATGTTTTGACAAAAAGACTATACTTGTTCCAAATGTCTATCAGGTTGGTATCGAGAATCGCCATGTTTCCCAAAATTTTATGTTTAATTGTTTCTTAAAATTGTAAATATTCCCATCCATTTTTTATCGTTAACTAAAATGAAAAAACCATAACCAACTATATGAAGTCAATGCTCGTTTAACTTATGCTTGCCGAGCAATAGGCAAAGGCCGTGAGGGTGCAAAAATGTTTTGTGGCCTAATGAATTTGCCCAGCCCCCCTACAAGATTTTTGTTGTATACCGAGCTGTTAGGTTTTGCCACCGAAGATGTTTGTATTCAAATAATGAAACAGCCTGATGAGGAAGCAGTTATAGCTAAAAGATGGTGAACGTGACATACCAGTGGCCATAGATGGTACGTGGCAGAAAAAAGTGGCCGTACCTCGCTAAATGGCGTTGTAAACCGCTACCAGTTTTGATATGGGCAAATTAATATATTTAGCAATTATGTCCAAACACTATAATTGCCCTAATCAACTAAATCAACAACACCTACCAACATGCAAAGCAAACTATTATGGAGCAAGTGGTGGCATGGAGGTCCAGGGATCTTTGCAAATATTTCGAAACTCTGTCCCAGCATATAACGTACGTTATACGAAATACTTAGGTGACGGGGATTCAAAAGGTTATGTGTTGTTAGGGAATCAAATCCTTATGGGGTTGATGTGTGAATACATAATTTAGAATGTATTGGGACACATTCAGAAGCGCATGGGAACTTTTACGCAGACTGAAATCTAATAACAAAGGCCTGGAAACTCCCTGACGGAAAAAACAGTTGGTGGTAAAAACCGCCTTTCAACCGCCATTATTGATCAGCTCCAAACATATTATGGCTTAGCCATAAGGAGAAAAAAGCACTGTTCAAGAGATGAGAGAGGCCCATATGGGCTTTGTATTTTCATAAATTGTCCACTGATGAAAAACCCCATCATGGGCTTTGCCCAAAAGGAATAGATAGCTGGTGCAAGTTTTCAACAATCATTGTCACTAAGGAAACCTAAAAAACATAACAACAGCATTCCTGTAGCTATTATGGAGTTCATCAAGCCAGTTTTCACAGCTTATCAGATTAAAAGAACTTTTTAAAAAAATGTCTGCCTAAACAGACACAGAATCCAAATGAAAGTGTCAACATCATAACTTGGGCCAGATTACCGAAAACTAGTTTTGTCGGTATGAAAAACTCTGCATTTTGGGACATATGAAGCTGTGAGCACCTGTAACACAGGTCAAATTACCAAATGCAAGGCTCTAAACCATTTACGAATTCCTGTGGGAAAGAATACCGCTCAAGCTATGAAGTCGCTGGATTTGGAGAGGCTTCAACACTCGTTACGTGCTACTGTGAAATCCGAAGAAAAGCTCGACAGGCCAATAGACAAGGTTAAAATTAAACTGGAAGACCAAAAAAGAGGATCGAGACCAATCCACCCTTTGGTGCTGGGATGTTTTAAAACAAACATATGAGTGTTACTGATATTTTTATATACTAGCCTAACTTTAAATGCGATTTCCTGAAAATCGAGTTTTTGCAATTTGTGGAACAAGTTGAAATTTTTACCACGTGTAAAATAGCACTAGATACACACTTTAAGGGGATATTGCCACTGAAATCATGGAAAATTTTCCAAAAAAGTGATTTTTTTTATTAACGTTTTTTTATTGTTTATAATGTTAAAAAACAATAAACAAATGTCAAAAAATAAAAAAAAAAAAATTTTCGTTTTTAGCGTTTTTGGTTTTTGAATTGTGGAACAGGCTCTTGAAAAAGCCGGTCGGACGACTTTTTTCAACAATATGATATTAACTTGAGTTGTAAATTGTTAGATTTTAATGATTTCAACGTTAAATTGTAGGACATAATTTCCTCTAAATATTTTTAGGTAGCTTGATAAGTATAGTCCAATAAATAATAAATATTCAAGCTAATTTCGAAAAAATAATGTAAAAAATTCATAACATTTTTTTTATATTTTTTTATATGTCTTTTTATGATCATATATGATACTAATTCTACCTAAATATGTACATAACAACAGCCCAATCATATATAAAAAAATTTCAAGAATGTAGCTCAAATAGTTTTTGAGTTATATCAGTTTGTATATCAAAGATTTTTAATAAATCGAATTCGCTTGAATCGCGTTGCAAAGTAGCCTCAAACTGTAGTTAGAAAATATTTGTCACTCAAATATTTTTTTTTATATGCATGTAAATATAAACACTATTATGTAGGGCCATAAGTTTTTATATACTAAAAGTATATATTATATATATTTATATATATATATATTAAATTAAAAACTAGGAAATTGTTAAATCCTAGTGCCTGCCTTTATTGGTTAGCTGATGAAACAAATAACATGAAATATTCAGAGTATAAAAGAAAAGTTAGAAAACCCAAATGGAGAGGAAAGAGAAAAAAAAGAAATTGAGGGACCTACCTATGGAGGCGGGAGTTTTAAATAATGCATGTTTAGCAATATAAGTGCAGTATGCATGTTAATATATGTACATTAGGCCTAAATTACAATAATTTTCGTTGTGTCACAATTACATCTTTCCTTTGTTTGAACAAATTAAAATTTTATAACCAGCTGAAAGTGTTGCTTATACTTTTATTTATTCCCCATAAAAGTGCAACAATAAAAAAAAGTCCATATAAAGTAATATGTTTGACTATAACACTCTAGTAAGTCATAAAACCCGGGGTAAATTTTCAACGCGCGATTCCCGAAAATCGAATTTTTGGCTGTTATTAATTTTTAAATTGATATAACTCAAAAACTATTTGTACCACATGATTCAAATTTTTACCAAGGGTTTAGGGTATTATACATGTATGGTAATTAATTTGAAATAAAAAATATGATTTTTTATAAATGTCAAATCAAATTTTTAAACCTAAAATATTTTTTAAAATGACACCACAATTTTGTTTATTGAGATAAAGTTATACTACCTAAATATTTCAAGGCAGTTGTAAGCTAAAAAATGATAGTTTTATTTGTCAAAATCTAAGCAGTATAACTGGAGTTTATATCAATATTGGGTTAGTTTACCTAAAAATTTTACAAAAAAAATTATATTTAATATATGTATAATTTTTTTTTTTATTTCGTATTTGTATATTCTTATACCCAAGAAACACACATGCAATGTTTCAAAGGCCTAGTGATAACCTTATTAAAGTTAGTAATTTCAGTGCCATATCCCCCTTAACACGAGGGTTTTGTAATTACTCAGAAAGAAATTTTCTAGAATTTTTTTATGTATAATTTTTAAACTTTTTTAGGAGGTTTGAGAAAAAAAATTTTGTTTTGTTTTGTAGTAATTTTTTTATGAAATCCTTGTGTTAAACGGTACACAATAATGCCTAAAATAAGTAGTAAAAATTACAATAATGTATCTTGTACCGATTTTGAGAAAAACTGTTCCACAAAATGGCTAATTTAACATGCGCGCTAAAGGGCACTACCAGGTCCCCCTAAGTATGTCATTGTAAATAGTATATACTTAGCAGTAATAATCCACTATTTCATTTAAATGGTTCACTATAAATAGCTTACGTTTTCGCTAATATTAGTCTTATTTTGTATATTAGTTTAGTTCTGTATCATTAATTTATATTTTATGATGTGTTTACATGTGAAGTAGTGTAATCTTTGAATGAAATTAAATTAAAAAATTTTTAAAAAAAGTGATTTTAAAACTTTAAAAATATCCAAAATGCCTTTTAGTGGGCCTAATATTAAAATAATCATAACAAACCAAATATAACAAAAAAAAATAGTTGTGATTTTTATGATTTAAAATTTTTAAAATTGGACTTCTAAACATTTCATCTGTATAAAAAAAAATACCCAAAAATACTTTTATTTTTTAACTATAAAAAATTTATGATAAAACCCTTTTTTAATATATTGAGCAAAAGTTACGGTTTTTCCATTTAAATTGCTATAATTTCTTGACCATCCCAAAAAAACTTAATTTTTCCCGCTGAAAAAAAGATTTTTATCTTATAACGAGAAGGGGTATTAAAGAGAGTGAAATATTTTTGTTTTAAATTAAAAGGGGCATGTTTCTATTTATTTAAGAGTTTTGCAGGTTTTTTTTAAAAAAAAATAATTTTCCGAACTTTTTCGTCTGCCCAAAATTTTCCCCAAAAAGTGTTTCATTAAAACGTTTCCTTTTATTTCCAAAAAGGCTCCGTTTAGGGCGCGTTCTGCCCCAAATAATGGGCCATTAATATCCCGTGTCACCCAAAAAAAATTTTTGCCCGGGGTTTTTTTTTTTACTGCAGTTTTTTCAAAGCTTATCTCCGTCGCATCTGAAAAAAAAGGGTGGCCTCGTTGTAATGAGGGGTTTTCCCAAAATTTTTTAGTGCGTCGGTTTTGCAAAAAATGTTTAAATAAATGCAAGGAAAAGATATTTGAGTGAAAAAATAAAAACGGGTTTCTTGTTCATAATTTGAAAAGTGGCCATTTTTTTGGGCAAAAAGGAGGTTCTTTGGGTACCAGGAATTTTTAAATTTTTTGTCGTGTTTAGTTATTAAAAAAAAAAGGAACATTAGGTTTTTCATTTCGTTTCTTTTCCTCAGATGGATAAACCCAAACTAACAAAAGTAAAAAACCCACATAAAAAAAAAACAAATTTTTAATGGCCTTTTTGTGCCACTTTTAAAAAGTAGGATCACAAAAAAATATGTTTCTTTCACGTTACTTCCATGCATTTTTATCTCTTAAAACTGTATTTCCCTGCGATTTTTGGTTTTTTGGGTTTTGATTCCTTATTCTACTTGAGTAAGTGATCAGGGTTCCTTTAAAAATAATATTACTGTTTTTTTTTTTTTTTTTTAAAAAAAAACATTTAAAATTTTTTTCAAAATATTTTTTTTTTTTTTTATTTAAAATTTTCCCTTTTGATTTTTTTGAAAATCCGGAAACAGGGGAAAATTTTGGGACGCGGTTTTAAGGACGTTATAGTTTTCCGTAAATTTAAACATTTCCTCGATTTTTGGGAAGTTTTAATGATTTGCCTTTTTTCCCTTAAAAAAATTAAAAAATTATTTTTTAAAATAAAGTTTAATTTTTGTTTTTAAAAAAAAAAATTAAAAAAAAAATTTTTTTTTTAAAGCCTGGAACCAGGAAATTTGGGGGGGACGATTAATGGTTTTCAATTTCCCGCCAATTTAAATTTTTATTTAAAACCCCCAAAAAATTTTTCCTTTCTTAACTAAAAAAAAAATGGGGTTTAAAATAAAGGTTTTAAATTTCAAAAAAGCCCTTTTTTAAAAAATTTTTAAAATTTTAAAAATTTTTTCCCTTTTTAAAGCCCTATTCCTGGGAAAAGGAAAAAGGGGAAAAAAGTGGGGAAAATTTTTGGGGGGCCCTATTTCTCCAAAATTTTTACTTAAAGTTAAAAACCCTAAAATTTCAAAGGGGGTTAGCATTAAAAGGAAAAGAGATGGAAAAAATTTTTAAAAATTAAATAAAACCCCTATTTACAAAGTTTCTTTAAATTTTTGTATAAATTCCCGAAAAAGTGACATTGGCAAAGTTAAAAAACCTTAAAAAAAAAGATATATTTATAACGGTATTAAAAAGTTTTTTTGAACTTTTTTAAATTTTTGACAAAAAGTAAACTTTTTTTAGTTTTTTAAAAACTATTTTTTTTTATAATATTAAAAATATAAAATAAGAACAAAATGTATAGGGGAAATAAAGGGAAAAACGGCTTTTATGTTTTTTTCCCTCAATGCTAATGCATATAAAAAAATTTCAAAATTTGGGGAAATTTAGAAATGAAATTTAGTAAATTTAAAAATGTGGGGTGTAGTGTAAAATTGTTGGTGTTTTTCCAAAAAAAATATAATCATTTTTTTATTTTTTAAAAAATAATAAGAAATTTTCCCTAAGTTTTAAAAAAATTTCTTTGGGTTTGGGTTTAAATTTAAAAAGAGAAATTTTTAAAAAACTTTTAATTTTAAAAATATTAGGAAATTTTGGGATTAATTTTCTCTTTTTTTTAAAATGGTAGGTAATCTTTTAAAATTCAAAATCTTTTTTATAGCCTTTTTAAAAAGCATTAATTGATTATGATGACAAAAAAATCTTTTTAGCACCCTAGGATTTTTTTGTAATGTTTAAAATTTCCCCAAAACTGAAAAAGTGAAGGGTACATGAAAATATTTAAAGGGGGTTTTAAATTTTCGGGGCTATAAAAATTTGAATTTATTTTTTAACAAAGCGGTAATGCTTGTATTAAATTTGGGAAAAGGAAAGTTATTTTTTAATTAATTTAATATTCAATTAAATTTAAATTTTTTAAAAAATCAATTTTCCGGTTAAACCGTAAAAAAAAATTAAATTTTATCTCCGGGAAACACAGGTAAGGAAGCTGTGCGCAAAACAAAGCAGTTTTTATTTTGGCCCCGCAGTGGATAATGAAACGGGCAATGGATTAAAAATTTCCCCAGTTTTGGTTTGGGAAAGGGGTTTTTTCAAAGGGATGTTTGGTTTTTGCTCCCCGGTTTACCTTCCTCTTATTTCAGCTTTTGGTATCTGACGCTTTTCAAAAAATTTTGGGCTGTAGAAAATTTAAAATTCTGTTGTCTGGGAAAAAATCAAAAAAACGGAACGGGGATGCTCAAAAATTTAATATTTTTATACTTTCAACATCGGAGACGTAGATATTAAAAATGGTAGAATTTTAAGTTTCGAGGGTATTCCCCTTGTCTCACCAAGGGACACTAATTGGGTTTTTGACACCCCTTTTACAGTAACTATTTATTATTTTTAACATCGGAGACGCCCCAGAATTTAAAAAATGGTAAAAAATATAAGTTACGAGGTTTTCCCATTGTTTCACCAGGGGACATATAATTTTTTTGACACAAATTTTTCAGTAACTATTTATTTATTTTTAACATCGGAGACGCCTAGACTATAAAAAATTTGGAGATATTTTAAATTACGAGGTATTCCCCAATTTGTCCACCAAAGGGAAATTTTAAAGTTTTTTCACCCCTCCTTTTACAGTAACTATTTTTTACTTTCAAGTTTCCCGGGGGAAGGGCTTTTTAAAAATTTTAATTCGAGGAAATTTTGTTCCCGGGACACAAAAATTTTTTAAAACCTTCCCCTTTCATAATGGGGTTTTTTTACTTTTTTTTTAAGCCCTAGGCTTATAAATAAAGCATATTTCATGGCTTCCGGTTTAACCAAAGGGAAAATATTTTTTTTTTTTAATAATTTTTTTACTTTTAAATCAACAACCTTTTTAAAAAAGGGTTAAAATTAAATTTCCATTTTTTTTTGGAAAAATGTTTTTTAAAAATAACTAGGGTTTTTTTTTTAAAAACGTTTCATTATTAAAAATTACGGGGACCCCAATTTTAAAGGGTTTTATTTTTTAGAAACTTTAATTAATATTTATTCTTTAAAAAAGTGTTTTAGGTAAAATTGGGTTTACAAAGGCCCCAAAAAAAATTTTTTGGAAAACCCCGTTTAATAAAACTTTTATATTTAAAAAAGGCAAAAATTTAGAATATTTTGTTGGGTTTTCCTTTTCCGGGGCCCTTTTTTTCCCTCTTTCTCTTTCTTTCAAAACCCTCTAATATAAAATATTAATATAAGTTAATATTATTTTAAAATTAAAATTTTTGTATCTTTAATTATTTATAAAATTTAAATAATAATATAAATTTTGGTTATATAATTAATATTAATTTTACATATATTAAAATTTTTAAAAATTTTACATAATAAAATTTTTTATTTTTAACATGGAAGACCCCGAATTTGGGGTTTACATTAAATTACGGGTTTAATTGCCCCCAAGGATCTTTTATTTTTTTGAATTTGTCTTTATAACCTTTAAATAGGGCTTAAAAATTTGGGAGTTTTTGGTTTGAAGGATTCCCCTTTTACCCGGGAAATATTTTTTGTTTTTAATAAATTTTTAAAATTTTTAAAATCGGCAAAAAACGGTGGCTTAAATTTAAAGGGTTTCCAATTTCCGGAAAAATTTTTTTTGGAAATTTTTTCAAGTTTTTTAAATTTGGAAACTTTTAACACAAACCCAAAATATAAAATGGGTTTTAGAAATTAATTTTTTAAAAATTAATTTTTGCCCCATTTACAAAATATTGTTTTTAACCCTTTTAAACAAGGGTGCCGGAAAAAGGGGGTTTTTAATTGGGGAAATTTTTCAAACACTTAAAACAACCCTTTTTTGTTATTTTAAAAATTTAAAATGGGGGAGATAAAATAGGTGGATTAAATTTTAAAACCCCCCAACCCCAAAACCTTAAAATTTGGGGAACCCTTTTCGTAATATTTATTATTTCCTTTGGAGGTGATTAAAAAAAATATAATTTAAATTATGGAAAACAATAAAAATTTTAAAATTTTTCGTAAATTTAAACCTTTGTAAAACAAAATTTTTTTATTAATTTGGGGGGGGTTTTTTTAAAACCAAACTAAAGGTTTTTGAAAATTTTTAGAAAAAAAATTTTTAAGGGGGAAGAGAAAAAATAGGTGGGAAAAAGAAAAGGAATTTTACCAAAAGGAAAATGGTTTGGGCCAACCTTTTTGAAAATTTTTTTTACTTTAAATAGACCCCCGACCTTTTTAAAATAGGGGGATAATTAAAGGAAATTTGAGCTAAAAGGAAAAATAAATTTTTAAAAAAAAACATAACTTTTTCTAAATTTTTGGTCGGAAAAAATAAAAATGGTCCTTGTTTGAAAGGGTTTTAGTCTCCCAAACATTAAGGCACCTTTTCAAAAGATGATTAAAATTCCAACCCCAAAAAGGTGCCAAAAATTTTAATAACCCCTTTTCCCCAAACATTAAGGCCCTTTGTTATTTTTCATAATTTTCCAGGGGAAAAAAAGGAAATTGTTAATTAGAGGCCCCCCAAAAAAATTTAAAATTTAAGTAAAATTTAAATTTTGAGGAAAACGTAGACATAAAAAAAGGAAAATAAACAGGAAAATTTTTAAGGACAAAAAATTTTTGAACCCCAAAAAAAAAAGAAATTCAGGGTTAAAAAAATTTTTAATATTTTGTTTTCCCAAAATAAAATGGGTTTTAAATTTTTGGAAAAATTTTTTATTTAAAATGGAGTCCCTTTTTTCTTAAAAAAGGTCAATGAAGAATTCCCCGAAAAAGGAAATAAAGTTTTTTGGGAAAAAAACCTAAAAGGAAAAAAATTTTTTACTTTCCCAATGGAAGGGGGCGGTAACTTTTAAAAATGGTTTCTTAAAGGAAATAAGTGGCAAATTAAAACCCAAATTTGGGGGAAAATTGAATCGGAAAAATTTTTAGGGGTTTGTTTGAAAGGTTTCCCCCTTTTCCCAAAATAAAGGGTTTTCCCTTTTTTTTATTCTTTTTATTTTCCCTGGGACGCCCCACAAAAAATTTGAAAAAAAGGGAACTAAAAACCAAAGGAATTTATTTTTTAAATTAAAATTTAAAAATTTTTCATATTAAACCGGGGGACTGGTTTCCCCCTTTTGACAATTGTCCGGGAAAAGAAAAAAAATGTTTTTAAAAAGATTCCGAAAAAATTTTTGTTTCATTTACAGGGTTCAAATTTCCGTAAAATTGGGGAAAAAAGGAAAATAAAAATTTTAACTTTTATAAAAAGTTTTTAAAAAATTTCAGGGCAAATTTTAAAACTGTAAAAAAAAATTTTCGTTTCCTTGTTTTTTAGGGGTTGGGGAAAAAAAAATTAAAAAAAAGGTTTTTTTTTTTAATTGGTGCATTGAAATTTTTTAAATTGGTTAAAAATCATAAAAAATCAAAAATTTTTGTAATAAACTGGGAAAGGTTTATCGGGCCCTTCAAAAAAATAAAAAAGATTTTTTCCGTTTAAATTTTTTAGTTTTGCAAAAATTAAACCCTTGGGAAGTTAGTTTTTAAAAACAAAAGGTTTAAATTTAAACATTTAAGTTTTAGGGGAAATTAAATTTTTTTATTTTTGGCCTTCCCGTATTGAAAAAGGATTTAATTGGGCTTAAATTTTAAGGGGAAATTTTATTTTTTGTGAAAAATGCTTTAAATTAGAAAAATTTTTTTTTAAAAAGCTGGTAATTTAATTCCCCCCAAGCCAATTTTGGTTTTTAAAAATTTTTTTAATGGGGAAAATGAAAGGGGGGTTATTTGGGGCTTTTTTAAATTAAAAAAGCCTTTTAAACGCCAATTTTTAAAAAAAACAAAAATAAATGGGTTTTTAAATCCTAACCTTTTCGAAAAAACCCCCAAAACCCGAAGAAACCAAATTTTAATTTTTTAACATTTATTTTTTTCCAAGATTTATTTATTTTTTTAAAAGAATAAATTTTACCTTCGGAAGTTAAATTAAAAAAAAATTAAAAAACCCAAAAGGGAACGGCTCCCCCTTTTATTTTAATTTTTGCTTTATTAAAATTTTTTTATTAAAGGTTAATTTCTTGGAATTCCATGAGGGAAAATTGGATTACAATACTTTTCAGTTAATAACTTTTTTAACAAAGGGGAAATCGTTAAATTTTTTTATTTTTTTTTAAAGTAAAAATTTAACTTTTTTTGGAGGTTAAAATTTAAAAAATATTTTTAAAGGTCAAATTTCCTTTTAAAAAAAACCCTTTAAAAGGTTTTTCCTTTTTATTTAAATAATTTTAAACTTTTTTCCCGGGAAAAAAAAAATATATAAAAGAAAAAGTTTTAAAAAATCGTTAAAATTTTCCCCTTAGTTCAAAAAACAAAAACCATTCCCGGTAAAGAAAGCAAATCCCGTTTACCGTTAACGGGGTTCCAAAAGAATTAAATTCCCCCTGAGGGGTGAATTTAAAAATTGGGAAAAGGGGCCCCAAAATTTTTTCCCTTTTGATTAAATTTTTTTAAAAAAAAACCCGTTTTCGGTTTTTTATTTTCTAAAAAATTTGGAACGTTTTAATTTTTCTTTAATTTTGGGCAGTTTTTTTTTTTTTAGAATTTTTTCGCTTAAGATTTACGAAAAAGGTTTTGTTGGGGCAATTTTAAGTTTTATTTATAATTTTTAAATAAATTTTTAAAATGGTTATTTTTTTAAATTTTTTAAAAATTTAAAAAATTTTTATAACTTTAAAAAAAAGGAAATTGGTGCCCCTTTTTTATTTTTAATGTTAAAAAACCTACTTTAAATAATAGTTTTCATAAAAAATTAATTAAAAAAATATTTTTTAAAACTTTCCCAAAAATTTGTAAGGCATTTTTTTTCCCGGGAAAGGGGTTTTTCCCAATGATTGTAAAAGCTTTTTTTTGGTTTTTAAAAAGAATTTTAAAATTTCCTATTCCGTGGGGGGGGGGAAAATTTTAATTTCTCCTTTTTAAATCAGGTTAAGAATTTGGGGCAAATTTTCAAAATCGTATTTAATTTTTTTTTTTTATTGATAACATTTAAAAAATAAAATTTAATTTTTGCCTGAAATTTGGGTTAATTTTAAAAAGTTTCCAAAAAACCTTTTAAGGGTTTTTTAAATTGAGAAGTTTAGGTTTAAAATTTTTGGGAAATTAAAAATTTCCTCCCTAATTTTTGGTTTTTTTTGGTATTTTTCCAAAAAGTAAATTTACCAAAAAGGGGTTTTTTTTGGGTCCCATAAAATACCCATGTATAAATTAAAAATTCGGTTTTAAACAAAATTTCTTTTATTTTTTGTAAGTCCATTTTTTAAAAGGGCTTTATTGTTTAAATTTGAAAAAAAATTAAATTTTGGGGGGGAAAAACGAAGGGGTAAAATTTAAAAAAATAATTAAAAAAAAATTTTGAAGAAAAAAAAACTTTAAAAGAGGTAAATTACACCTAAAGGGGTTAAATTTCAGTTTAAAAAGTCGAAATTCAGGAAATAATTTTATTTGCTTTAAAATTTTTTAACTTTTTTGGAAAAAATTTAATCGTTACGGGGTTTTTGGTTTTCCCTAAACACATTTAAAAAAAGTTTTAAAAAAATAAATTAAATTTAAATTAAAAGTATAATTAAATTTGGGTAAGGAAATTTTTGGGAAAAAATTATTTTTTTTTTAGGAAAATTAAATTTAAGGGTGCTGGAAAAAAAAACAAAAAAAGAAAAAAATTATTTGCTTTAAAAAATTTTTTTTATTTTTTCCAAAAAACAGGGCATTTTGTACAAAGATTTTGGGGGTTTAAAAGGTTTCATGTTTGGGCTTTAAAAAAAAACCCCTAAAAACAAAGTCCAAGCTATTGGAAAAGGGGATCCCGGTGTTTCCAAAAAGGGAAAAACCCCAAAAATTTGGGGAATTTCCTGGAAAAAGTTTCTTTAAGGGGTTTTAAATTTTTTCCCTTTTTTTTACCGGAGGACCCTTAAATTTTTCCCAATTAAAAATGGGCAAACCAATTCTTAAAAAGACTTTTAGAAATTTTTCCCATTAAAATTTTTACCCCTTTTTTGGAAAACCCAAAGGGTCTTTGGGAAAAAAGCCTTTTGAAAATTTGCAATTAAAAGTGCATTTTAGGGTGAATTTTAAATATGGTTTTTTGGGATTTGGGGAAAAAAAAAAGTATATTTTAAAACCAAATTCATTTTTTAAAACCCGAAAAATTTTCGTTTTTAAAATTTTTTTTCCTTTGCAAAAAAAATTTTAATTTATTAAAAAAAAATGGAAAAAAAAATTGCTCTTTTTTTCCCCCGGAAAGAGTTAAAATTTTCAAAAAAATGCTTTGTTTAAACACAAAATTGGGAATTTTTTTTAAAAAAACTTTAACCAAAAAATGGTTTTAAAATTCATTTTTTTAAGTTTTCATGGTTTTTCGCTTTTAAAAAATTTTTTTCCCCTTTGGGTATTTAAAAAAATTTGAAAATTTCGCTCGTATTAAAAAGGAAAAAAATTTAATTTTTAAAAAGGGAATTTTTTTTTTGTTTTAAATTTTCTTCCCGGGGAAATTTGTTCCCAAACCCAAAAATTTTGTTTAAGGAAAATTTATTGGGAACCCCTTTTTTCTTGAAAAAAAGCGGGGTTAACAAAAAGTTCTAAAAAAGATTTTTAATGGAAATTAAAATTTTAAAGGAAAATTTTTTAAAAATATAAAGAAAAAATTCCCTTTAAAAATTTGCTTTATTTCTTTATAAATTATTTAATTTTTTTCAAAATGGTTTAAAAGAAAGTAAACTTTATTATTTAAATTTTTAAAAGGGACAAAAACTGTTCTTCAGGGCTTTTTTAGTTCGTACAATTAAAATTATTCAAAAAATCTTTTCCAAGGAAAAAATTCCAACCCAAAATTTGGAAAGAAAATTTTTTGGGTTTTTATAATGGAAATTTTAGAAAATTGAAAATTTTCAAGAAATTAAGGGGGAAAAATTTCCCCGGAGAAAATTCTTTTAAAATTTTTAATTTGGCCTCTTTAAAAATTCAAAAATTTTTCTGAAAAGGTTTTAAAATTTTTTAAAAATCCCTTTTTTTAAGGAATTCCAAAAAGTTTTTTAAAATTTAAGTTGGAAAAATTTAATTTATGTAAAAATTTTTTAATTTTCTTTTTTAGGGAAGGAAATTAAAAAGTTTTTTTTTGTGAGTTTTTAAAATTTTTTTTGTGAAAATTTTGGGGGTAAATTTAGAAAAAAGGTTTTTTAATTAAAATTTGCCCGGTTGATATTTTCCCTGAACAAATTTTTAAACCCCTTAAAAAATTTTTTAAAATTGTTTCATAACTTTTTTTTTTCTATTTGAAAAAAAGGGCTGGCCCTTTTTTTTACCCCTTAAATTCCCCTTTTAAAAAAAAAGGGAAAACCAAAACATTACTTTTTAAAAAAAAGGTTCCCAAAAACCTTTTAAAAAAGTTTTTCACTAACTGGGGGGCATTTTTAGGAAAAAATAAAAATGTAGTTTTTTTGGGGTTTTTTATTTTTTCCGAAAGTTTGGGTTTTTTTAAAAAGGGGCTTCAAAACTTAAACGTTAAACAAGAGGGTGTTACTTTTTTAAAAGTGGGCTTGGATACTGTTTCACAAACCCCCAAAGGGGAATTTTAAACCTTACCCTAAAATTTTCAAATGGGGTCCCAATTTTTATTTTTTAAAACCCTTTTTAAAATTCAAATGGGGGATATAAAATTGGGTAAAGGGGGTGTTTTGGTTTAAATTGCTTTAAAGGATTTTAATTGGAAAATTTTTAATTTAGTTTATCTTTAATTTAAATTTTAAAAATTTTTAAAACTTTTTAAGGTTCAAAACCAAAAAAACCCATGGGGGTTTACTTAAAATTTAAAATTCCTTTTTTTAATTCCCCGAAATTTTTAAAAACTTTAAAAAAAAATTAAAAGAAAAAAAATTTTATTAAAAAAAAAAAGAAAAAGGGGCCCAAAAAAGGTTTAAAAAAACCTTTGTTTTCAATTTTTTAACCCAAGAATTTAAAAAATTTTTTGGGGAAAACGTTTTTTCCCTAAAGGTTTCTGGAATTTGTTTTAAAATTTCGGGGGCCTAACCCAAACCCCAAATTTTTTTTTTTTGTTAATTTTTTTTGGAATTTCCCCAATTTTTAAAGAATATTCCTAAAATTTTAAAGGAAAGGGCTTATGTTTTCCCAAAACTTTTTTAAAATTTATTAAATTTTTCCTCCCAAAACACAACCTTAAATTTTTTTAAAAGGAAAAAAATTTCCATTATTTTAACAAAAATTTTTGGTTTGGGAAAAAGTTTACAAATTTTTAAAAAAAAAAAAACTTTTTGGAAAAAAAAAAGAAAAAAATTCTTAAAGAAAAATTTAAAAAACAAAATTTCCCGGGAAAAAAATTTAAAGGTTTTTGGGCAAAATTTTAATTACAAAGGGAATTTAGTAAAATAAAAAAAAAATTTAACCCATATTAGGGTTTTTTTTTTTACTATAAAAATTTTTATTTTTTGAAAATGGAAAAGGGGAAAAAAAATTTTAAAAAGGGTTTAAAGGGGTTTCTAAAAAACGAATAAAAATTAAATTTTAAAAATTTTTATAACCTTTTATTTTAATTTTTAAAAACCGCTGGGGGTTAAAATACCCCTTTTAAAAGGCACCTTTTATTAACCTAAAACCCAAAACATTAACCAAGTAATAAAATGAGATAAATTTTTTTAAAAGGAAAACAAAATGTAATTCTTTTTCCCCAAAATTTTTTAAAAAACAATTTTAAAAAAAAACCTTTTTAAATTAAAATGGTTGGGAAACCCAAAAAAACTTTTTGGAAATAAACCCAAAAAAAATTCCCCCTATTTTTCCCTTATTTTAACAACGGGTCGAAAAAAAAGTTTCCTATAAAAATAATAAAGGGTTTTTGAAATTTTTAAAATTTTTAAAATAAAAATAAAGAGGGCCCCAAATCCCTTCATTTCCCTAAATTTTAAATCTAAAAAATTTAGTTTTGAAAAACCAAAAAGGTGAAAACAATGAAAAATTTTATTGGGTTAAAAATTTTTTTTAAATTTTGGGTTGTAAGTTTTTTGCTATTCCCCTTTTTTGTTTAATTCTTGATTTTTTTTGGTTTCTAAAAAGGGGCCCCGGAAGAAAAAAAACCAAAAGGATGCAAAAGATTTTGGGGAAAAAAAAATTTTTCCGTTTGTTTTAAAATTTTTCCTTTAGTAAAAAGGGGGCTTTTTGTTAAACCCCCAAAAAATTTGGTAATTTTTAAAAAGGAAAAGTTTTTTTTTAAAATTTTCTCCTTTTTTTGGGGAAAAAAAAGAAAGAAAATTCGAAATGGAAGGGGTTTCGAAAAAATGAAATTTTTTTTAAAAAATTTTTTTTTAAAATTTTTCCCCAAAAATTTTGGGTTTCCCGGGGAAACCCAAGTTTTTTTTTTAAAAAATTTTAAGGAAAATTTTTTTTAATTTTGCTATAGGGGGCTGAGGGAAAAATTTGGAGGTTTCAAGAGTTTCGAAAATATGAAATCCTTTGTTGCATTTCCTAAATCTGTCCTTTTTTTGCAAAAATTTTAAAAATCTTTAAAAGGAAAAAGGTTTTTAACAAGGAACTCCCTGATACAAAAAAATAAAGAAAAGTCACTATTTTTTTATGCGGGTTTTTCGTGATTCCAAAAAAAATCTCTAGGAAACTTTTTGTGAGAAGAGTATTTAAAAATTTTTAAAAATTTCGGTTTAAAAAATAAAAAGGAAATTTTACAATGTTTTGGGCTCAATATTTAGGGTATGGTGGGTTTAAAATTTATTTAAAAATAAAAAAATAAATTTAAATTCTTTCAATGATGATGTACCCGCTAGTATTCAGAATGGATAAACCCCCCCAGGAATAGTTTAACGTGTTTGGGTAATTTTTTAATTTTTTAAAAAAAAATATTAATGGGGCAAAAATTGGGGAAAAAATTTTTTTAATTTTTTTAAAAACTAAATTATTTAAAAAAAATTTTTTCTTTAAAAGCAAATTTGCTTTAAAAACTGATACCTTCTTGAACAATTAAAATTCGTAAAGTTGAAACTTTTTTTTGGAGTGAAATTTTTTAAAGAAATAGTAATTGTTGGGGTTTCACCAAAAAAGTATACTTTGAACCACAGGATTGGTAGCAAACTTTAAAAATTTTCCCGTTTTGTTTTCAATGCCTAAAATTTTTTAATACCTTTAAAATAGTGAGGGTAGGATTGAAGGGGGTTCAGAGAAAACCCCCCAAACGATAAAAAATTTCCAATCAAAAATTTAAAAAAATACCAAGGAAACCTTGGTTTAAAAAGACTATTGTATTTTTTGTCAAATTCGAGCTACAAGGGAAAAAAAATTAAAAAACCCACATGAAGATTGTGAGACAGAAATTTTCCCTGAGGTGAAAAAACAGTTTTGTGATCTTGTTTAAACCTTTTGATTTTAGGTATACATGATTTGAATTTAAAAAAAATCTAAGTAAGATTAAAAATTTTTTGCTATTATGGTTTTTTTTATAAAAATAAAATACTTTTTTTTCAATGTATTTATTTACCAAATTCCCAAATAACACGTTTTTTTGAAGTTCCCAAACTGCAACCCTAAATTGGGATTTAAAATATATAATCCCGAAAACCCAAGCATAATTTTAAACTTTAAACCAATAACCGAAAAGTTTTTTTGTAATTGGGGCTTGCCAATTACAGAGTACAATTATTGGTTTTTCTTGGGGTCTTGGCAAAGTGCCATTTAATAAAATTAAAGGGCAGGGAAGATTTTGGGATTTATAGACATAATGTTTTAACTAAAATAAAATTTGGGCTACTGTAAAAAAAAAAAAAATGTAAAAAGTTTCCAAACGATCCCCGGTTTTTAAATTTTATGGAACGGGATTATATTGTTAAAATTATGTTTTTTCTTTACATTACATTAACTAAAATTTAAGTGGTGTTTTTATTTTTTTTACTTTTGAAAATATTAAAATACACTATTATTGGGGTTTAAAACATTAGTGAAGCCTTTTTCCTGAGGAGTTAAAAAATGGGGGATCCGTTGTTTAACTGTCCGCATTTTATCCCCAGAGCGGGAAAATTAATAAAATTCTTTAATTTCAATTCTTTATAGGGAAACACTGAGTACGTGATGGTCACTGTCTTCTTGGGATTTGGGTGAATTTTTTTAAAAAATTTTTTTTAAAATTTGGGTTTTTTTTATAACCCTATACACGCGTTTTCTATATTTTCCCAAATTAAAAGATAATTTTACTAAAAAAAATTTGGGAAACAAAAATTTAAAAAAATCATTTGAGTTTCATTTTAAAATTTTGATTCACAGAATACAAAAAAAAAGTAATAGATTGAGAGGTCAAAATGTAGGTTTGGGGGTTTAAAATTTTAAATTTTAACGCACTGCGTTTTCCTTTTTCCTTTATAGGGTTACCTGAAATTTTTTGTTTGGGACACTGTATGAAAACCCAAGGAATTAAAAAAAATTAAATGTTTAATATTGCCCAAAGGGGGGTTGAGAAAGATTTATCTGTACACTTTTTTAATTCGTAAAAAAATTTTTTCAGTCCAAGAAACGAGTCCATGATGGAACCTTTGGAATTCGGGTGAGAGTCATTTTAAGCCCATAACTCAGTAGATTGATAGTTTTTTATTTGTGTTTAGGATGTGTAAAAATTTCTTTTTCCCCTATGTTGTTTATCGGTCCGCCCAAAAAATTTCAAGAAAGAAAATGTTTATAGATTAGGAAAAATCTGTGCTACAAACCCCAGCGATGGTTGCTTTGAAAAAAAGTAGTTGGCGTCTTTCCCCAATTGTTTATGGGTTTTTGGGGAAAAAATATTTTTTTGGGGGTAGTTTTTTGGTATGTATTTGGAGGAGTAAAATAGGAAAATTTTTTAAAGATTTAAAACCCAAAACCCAAGCCATATTTAAAACGGTTTCAAACTTTATTTTTGGAAAAAATTAAAAATTCTAAAAAAAAACTATTAGGAATAATCTTAATTTTTAATAGAAAATTACATAATTTTAGTCCCACAATTTGTTATTTTATTTTGGTATTTTTAAAGTTTTCAAAAAACTACATCGCAATCATGAAAACACATTTTTTGTATAAAATTGTTTATTGAGGAAAACTTTTACTTTTCATCAAAAAAACGGTAAACCCTTTGGGAAAAAGAAAAAAGGGGATTTTATACAAAGAGAACTGTTAAAATAAAGTATCAATCCAAAATACACTTTTTTTTTATTTGGGAAGGACGTAAAAATGGGCATAAATAAAAAACAATTTAAAATTTTTATCACCCAAAACCCCAAAAAGAACCCTTTCTACAGGGAAATTTGGGTTTAAAAGGTTTTAAAACCCGCTAAATTAAGGCTGAAAATTTAAAGTAACGCTTACTTATTAAATTTATAGGGGAAAAAAGTAATAAAGAGTACGCATTTAACTTTTAAAAAAAAAAATGTACTAAAAAATTTTTGAGTCACACAAAATTTTAAAACCAAAACATTAAAAATTTTGAGGTTTTTTTATGAAAAAAATTTGTGAACCAAGTAATATTTCCAAATGTGTTTACTTTGGAAAAAACTTTTCCCACGGACATCAAAAGAGAACCAATAACCCTTTTCCGACAAATAATTTCGGATTTCAAGAGCTAATAACTAAAACAGTATTTTCTTTTTATAACCCAAAATGGTTTTTTTAACAAAAAATCTTGGTCCCATTTAAAACCATACAAATTAAAAAAAAAATTAAAATAACCGTAATAAGTAAAAAAGATTCTAAAACGCTGTGTAAAAAAACCCAAAATTTGTTTTAAACGTAGCATCTGAAAGCGGTTTAAAACAAATAATATTAATAATATTTAAAATTAAACCCTTTAAAAAATTTGGTTTTACTAAATAAAATTAAAACCTCTAATTAAATTTTTAAAATTTAAAAAAAGGGGTTGAATGACAGTTTGTTTTTTACGATTTTAAAAAATTTAAGCCAAAATTTTACAGATTTTTTTTTTGATTAAAAAGTGTCAATTAAATATAATTAAATTTTTTAAAAATTTAAAAAAGAGTTTTTATTTATGTACTATGTACATTTTAAATCTCAAAATTTTTAGTTGTGCTAAGAATTTTTATTAGTGGGAATAATTTTTTTTTGTCACTAAAAATGGCAAAATTTTTGAAAAAAAACTTGTTTTTTTCACAATCCTTTTCACGTCAAAAACCCAACTTAAAAACAAACATCAAGGTAAAGAAATGCCAAAAAATTTTTTGGGCACGATTTTTTAAAAAAGGGTTTTTGCAAATTTTTCGATTTTTACAGGGAATTAGTGAAAGGGTTTATTCTTTACAGTTTCTTAATTTAAATTTTTTTAATACTTTATAACTTTGTATTAGTTTTTAAAAGCAGTAAACTGAATCGGTTTAAAAAAACCCGAACTGGGGGCTATTACACCCGAGTTTTAACCCGCAACTGTAAAAATTTAAAAAGGATTTGTTGGTGGTAATATGAACCCTTCTTTTCAAAGGTTTTTGGTTCCCATCACCTCCTTTTGGCCCTCGTTTGTTTATAAAGTTTCATTCTTACAACATCACTTTTAAATTTCTTTTTTGGGTTTTCAGAGAGGAAAATGAAGCTGTTTAAAAAAACCAAACTGGTTTCTTTTTAAACCCGTTTCGTTAGGCAAATGTAACAAACCAGGGTTAGGGTTTTGCTGTTTTAAGACACATCTCTGTACAAAGGGTTTTGCTCCCATCACCTCCTGTGGCGTCGTTTGTTTTTTAATTTTTCATTCTACAACATCCTTTTAAAATTTTTTTTGGTTTTCAGAGCAGGAAAATGAAACTGTAAAATAAAAAAGAAATGGTGTATAACATTTTGCGTTTACGGCAACTGTAACATAACACGGGTTAGTTGTGTGTAATTTGGGCACATTTTCCTGTTCAAGGTTGTGTCCTATACCCCCTGTGGGTCCCTTTCGTTTATAATGGTTTATTTTTTACAAAAAATCATTTTAAATTTCTTTTTTGGGTTTTCAGAGCAGGAAAATTAAGCTGTAAAATAACCAAAAACTGGGCTTTAAAACCCGGCCGGGGTTAAAAGGGAACCCGTAAAATAAAAACAGGTTAGTTTGCTTAAATATTTTCCATTAGTAAAAAGGTTTTTGTATCCCCCCGGGGGCTCTTTTGATAAATTTTACCCACAAACACCCCTTTTAAAATTTCCGGTTTTCAAGGGAAAAATTTTTAAAAAGTAAAATAAAAAAGAACTGGTCAATTACCCTTTTGGCCCGGGTTTTTAAATTTCATAAAAATTTTTTTCTGTATAACACCCATCTCAGGTACAAGGTTTCCCTATTTGGGCCCCAGTTTTTTTATAAGCTTTTACAAAAAAATTTTTAAATTTTTTTGGTTTTTCAACCCGGGAAAAAAAATTAAAAAGGCCCAAAGGGGTTTCACTTTTGCCGGAAGTAACAAAAACAAAAATTTTTTGTTCCCGTAATAACACTCAAAAGGTTTCTCCTACCCCCCGGGGGTCCTTTTTTTGCCATTTTCAAATCACTTTTTTTTTTTGGGTTTAACAAAAAAATCAAAAAATAAAAAAGGGCCCAAAACCCCTTTTGCCCGGGAAGTAACAAACACTTTTTTGTTCTGTAAATGACAATCTCAAGTAAAAGGTTTTTATCAAACCCCTTGGGTTTTTCTTTTTAAGAAAATTTCAAAATTTTTAAATTTTCCTTTTGGTTAAACGGGGCGGAAAAAGAAAAAAGAACAAAAAAATTTTTTTAAAAAGGGTTTTTTTTTTTTTTTTTTTTATTCCCCAAGTAAAAAAAACGGAATTTTTTAAGAAATTCTTAAATTTCCTTTCATTGGGGGGGTTTTTAAAATTTTTAAATATTCATTTTAAATTTTTTTATTTAAAAAAAAGAAAAATTAAATTAAAAAACGGTTATTAAATTTCGTTAAAAAAATTAAAAATTGGGGTTCTTTAAAAAGAAAAACTATTAAAATTTTCCCCCGTCTGTTTGTTTTGGCAAAAAAATTTTTAAATTTTTTTGGTTTTAACGGAAAAAATTAAACTTGGGTAAAGAAACGAACCCCGGGGCAAATTTTGTTTAGGGAAAAAAAATGTTTAAATAAAACCAAGGGTTATTTTTAAAATTAAACCAAAGTCCGGGTTTATAATATTCCTCCTGTCGTATTTCCCATTTCTTTAAAAATTTCTTTTAAATTTTTTTGGTTTTCAAAGGTGAACTTAAAGAAAAAAATTTTTATTTTTTTCCCTTTGGTTCGGAATTGTTTAAAATTTTAAACCCAATTTTTTTTACTTGAACATTAGTACAATTTTTTCATTTTGGGGGGTCGTTTGTTTTTTAATTTAATTTCTTAAAAATTTTTAAAAAAAACTTTTTTATGAAAAAATAAGCTGAAAAAAAAAAAATTTTAAAATTTTTTAAACGAAATAAAAATTATTTAATAAAATAGAAAATTTGGTAGAAATTTTTAAAAGAAAAAAAAATTTACAATTGGTTTCCTTTTTTAGTTTTTTTTTTTTTTTTTTTTAACTTTTTTTAAAAGACCCAAACTTTAAAAAAGACCTAGATGAAAATTTTTAAGGGGGTTAATAATTTTTTTAAAAGAAAATCTTTTTTTTCCCCCTTTTTTTCAATTAACCTTTTAATTCTCTCTTTTTGGGGGCCCATGAAAAAGGGCAATAAATTTTTTTTTCTCCCAAAAAATTTAAAAAATTTAAAGTCAAAATCTTTTATTTTTAAGTGCATTTTTCATTTAATTCTTTCCGTTTTTGAGCCAAAACCCCAAATTGGTTTTAAAAAACAAAAATTTTTTAAGAATTAGGTAAAAAAAATTTTCCATTTTCCCAACCGGGTTTTCTCTAAAACCAAAAATTTTTATTTAAGTTTTAATTTCGAACCTCGATATTTTTAAACTGGGCATTAAAAACGGGAAGCAAAAAACCCGAAAAAAAGGGTTTTTTTTTAAGGGGAAACCCTCGCCAAATTAATAAAAATTATTTTTTTTTAAAAAAATTTTTTTAATTTTTTTTGTTTATTTCCCAAAAAACGAAATTATTAAATTTTTTAATATTTTTGTTAAATTTAAATTTTTTTTTTAATTTTTTAAATTCAAAATGGTTTAGGAAAAGTAGCCTTTTTTTATAACCCCACTTTGTTTAAATTTTGGCCTTTTCGGGGATTAATTTGAAAAATATTTTAAGGGAAATTTTCATTCAGCGGGGGGTAACCCGATTTTGTTTGGTTCCGGTTAAAAAATTTAGGGGATTTAATTATTTAAAAAGGGGGGAAAAATTTAAAAAAAATTGGCCAAATTCGGACCCTTTGGGAATTGGGAAAAAATCCAAAAAAGGGGGCCCCAGCAAAAATGGGTTTTTGGGGTTTTTAAAAAATTGTTTTCCGACCCAGAAGCCCCAAACCCCCAGACCTCTTTCCAAAAAAATAGGGTTTGGGGTTTTAGTCTGCCCGAAAAACAAAAATAAAATCGAAAAAACCCCTTTTTCCCGATCCTATTTTATCCAAATGTTTTTGGGGTTTTTCAATCCCTTTTTAAAAGGTGCAAAAAGCTCCCAAACCCAAAAATCAAGGGAGGGGCCTTGCCCAAAAAACTGTTTTTGTTAAATTAAATTAAAATTTTTTTGGGAATTCGGTGTTAAAAATCTATTTTCCCAAAATAAGTTCAAATCCCTTTTTTAAACGGGAAATTTTGGGGAAGGTCGGGTTTAAAAGGAAAAAGAGCCCCTTTTGGGAAAAAAGGAAAAACAAAAAGGAAAGAGGGGGGAAAAAGCCTTTTGTGGAAAAGAAAAGTTAAAATTATTAAAAGCCGGGGTTTTTAAAAATTTCAATTTTTAAAAAACCCCAAATTCCCCAAATTGGTTTTTTAAAATTGGGTCCATTTTAAGCTTTTTTTTTAAAATTTTGAAAAGGATTTTAAATTAGAAGCCCAAACATTTTTTTGATTTTCCCTTATGTTTATAAAAAAAATCCACCGGGAAAATTTTTAACCAATGTTTTTTTTCTTTTTTTTTGAAAAATTTGAAAAATTTATAAAAAGCGAAGGAATAAACTACCCCCAAAAATTTAAAATTTTGGAAAAAATTTTACCTCCTTTGAGTCTTTTTTGGGGTTTTTAAAAGATAAAGCCTCCCCGGGTTTAAAATCATTTTTTTGGTTTGGCCAAACCTTTTTCTTGGCCTTGAAAAATTCCTTTGGAAAATTTTAAAAAATTGGCCGAAATTTGTTTAGGGGGACAATTTTGGTAGGGTTTTTTTTATTTTGTTTACTTATTTTTAAATTTTTAAAAAAAACATTTTTTAAAATTGGGGTTTAAAAAAATTTTAAAATTTTGGGGTTTTTTTTTAAAATTTTTATGGAAAGCCGAGGCCTTTTTCAAAAAATTAAAATTTTTTTAAAAGGAAAAAAAATTTTTCCCAATTTTTAAAATTTTAATTATTTCCCTTTTAAACTATAAATAAAGCCTGAGTTTAAAAAACAGAAAAATTTTCTAAAACCTTATTTTTAATACTCGGGTTTAAAACAAATTTCCATTTTAAAAAAGATTTTCCCTCTAGAAAGTTGACAAAAAGGCTATTCTCCAAAAGCAAATATTTCCGGGAATAAAAAAATAAATTTGTTTCTTATTACTTTTAGGAACTCAAGGATTTAAAAATTAGGGGAAGGGGGGGAAAAAATTAAATTTGTTTTAAATTTATAAATTTTAAAGATTTTACAAGGCCCCTTTTTTGGAAAAAAAAAATACCCCTATTTTATTTTGTCCCAGAAACTGGAAAAATGTCAAATTAAAATTTATATTGGATTAATGAGCATATTTAGTTTGGTGAGTATAGTGGTATACAATTTATTTTATAACATATATGTATTACAAAAAATTTGTATCCTACTATATTCACATATAAATTATATTTTATAATTATATATATATATATATATATATATATATATATATATATAATTATTCAATTTTACTATTATTTTATCAATTAATATCAAGCAATATAAGTTACAGTGGTATGCTATATTTAATTGTACAAACATAATATATAAATACTTTTTTGATAAATTCTAAGTTACATTTGACGTTAAATTTAATTCAGTTAACAGTAAGTTGCTCGTTCTGAGTAGATCTACGTAACTCAAAGCTAGAAATTCATTTGGAATTTTAAACAAGGCTGTGGAGTATACAGTAGAGCTTGTAAACGCGTACAGAAACTAGAGCACATTGTTTGTTATTATGGTAATGGAAAATGTTTATTCACATATATTTCCATCCATATCCTTAAAGTCATTAAACTTTCCATTCCATACCTCTTTTTATATAAATAAAAGTTAAAAATGCAATTTTTTTACTTCTGACGACGTTGACTCACAACTATTCGAGAATAGTTTCTATTGCTACCGTAAAATGCGAGTGGGCACAAAGTCAACGTTTCTCGGTTAAAAGATTTAAAGGGTACCTCACCCCAACGTTGTCTTCTCTATTAAGTAAAGATCTATCACAGTACATATTTTTCCCATTGTGACTGACGTTGACTCACTAACTATAGATTCCAGATCAGTTACGAAAAGTTTCTAGTTGCTACCGTAACTGCGATGTGACACAAGTACAAACGTTTCTCGGTTAAAAGATTAAGGAGTACCCCACTCTAAAAGTTGTCTTCTCTATTTAAGTAAAGATCTATCTCAGTACATCTTTTCACATTCTGACTGACGTTGACTCACTAACTATAGATTCCAGATAGTATTCGAGAATAGTTTCTAGTTGCTACCGTACTGCGATGTGACACAAGTACAACGTTTCTCGGTTAAAAAATTAAGGAGTACCTCACTCTAACGTTGTCTTCCTTATTTAAGTAAAGATCTATCTCAGTACATACTTTTCACATTCTGACTGACGTGACTCACTAACTATAGATTCCAGATCAGTTATTCGGAATCGTTTCTAGTTGCTACCGTAACTGCGATGTGACACAAGTACAACGTTTCTCGGTTAAGTTTAAGGAGTACCTCACTCTAACATTGTCTTCTCTATTTAAGTAAAGATCTATCACAGTACATATTTTTCACATTCTGACTGACGTTGACTCACTAACTATAGATTCCAGATCAGTTATTCGAGAATCGTTTCTAGTTGCTACCGTAACTGCGATTTTGACACAAGGTACAAAAGTTTCTCGGTTAAAGTTTTAAGGAGTACCTCACTCTAACATTGTCTTCTCTATTTTAAGTAAAGATCTATCACAGTACATATTTTTCACATTCTGACTGACGTTGACTCACTAACTATAGATTCCAGATCAGTTATTCGAGAATAGTTTCTAGTTGCTACCGTAACTGCGATCTGACACAAGTACAACGTTTCTCGGTTAAAGTTTAAGGAGTACCTCACTCTAACATTGTCTTCTCTATTTAAGTAAAGATCTATCACAGTACATATTTTTCACATTCTGACTGACGTTGACTCACTAACTATAGATTCCAGATTAGTTATTCGAGAATAGTTTCTAGTTGCCACCGTAACTACGATCTGACACAAGTACAACGTTTCTCGGTTAAAGTTTAAGGAGTACCTCACTCTAACATTGTCTTCTCTATTTAAGTAAAGATCTATCACAGTACATATTTTTACACTACAACTTATACTTCCTTAGATTAGAGGACAATGAGAACGGTTGTTGAAAGTGAAACAATATGCGGTGACAAACCATGGCTTTATACTGCCAGGAGCAGAGGATAACTTGTCCTTTTTTTGAAAAAAAAAACGTAGCCTAATGGCAGAAGGTAACTTGTGACGGTCGATTGTGAAGTTCTGCCACAGACAGGGCAGCATTTTGTTGGTCATCAATGTACTGGCGCGTTGATGTAAATGCAAATCTATTAGCCAATAGGTAACAATGGTTACGTCACTGTCTTTGCTCAAGCAGGCAAAATCAGCTGTTTCTCTCTCTTTCTACAAGTACATATTGTGTTTTTAGTGTATTTTACTAATCTCAAAAAGTTTACTCCCAGCTTTGAATTTTGCTTTAATAACAACCGTGTGGTGGTATTATAAGCTAAAATGGCATAGTAAAGTAATATATTTGCCACAGAATTCAGGATATGTAGGCCTACCATTATAACTAATAGGTTGGTTAATTGGAACTAGCAATGGATGAAATAAATACAATAAATATACAAAAACAAAATATACTTGACATGCAATTTTCCATTCTAATATCATCCTGTTAAATTTTCCACTATTGCTCAAGAACATAACTACGAAATTAATTTAATTAAACAATTACTTGTTTTTAATAGATACAAATTAAATAAAAAATCTAGTCAATAAGAACATCACTCCAAAAAAAGAAAATATTTTTCTGTTGGATATAAGCTACATAACACTATTAAAGAAATAATTGAAATTGGATAAAGCCATTTTATCATCTAGAATCCTTGATAAAATTACACGTGTTAACGCTAATAAAACACTTAATTTAAAATAATAACGACATCATATTATAAACGCAATTGCTCTGACTGTCCAGAATTTGTGTATGTGCCGGACAGGCAGATTATTCCAACAACAATTCTACAAAAATATTGAACTAGCTCGGACAAATCTACTTTAGTAAAGAATCGTCTCTTTCTGATATTGCAACTTCCGGTTGAATGTATGTCCTGTTCCCTAATTTGGTATGTATTGTAGCCCCTATCAAGAAAATATGTATATATACATAAATAGGTATGTAAAGCTTCCTTCGTTCTTCTTTTTCCGGCCATTGTAATCCACTTGCAATCTAAGATCTTTTCGGTGCTGTAGGAGCGTTTGCATTACTGTCCCGTTTTACATACAGGGTCTAAAAAAGTCTTCTTGGGTTTGGGAACCTTATATTTCTGGGATTGTAGTCTACTTCTGGTTTAAGGTATTTTTAGGTTTTATCACTTTAATTTACCTTTCTATGACAGTGGAAGTTAGGAAAACTAAATATTTGATCTATGGGTTGTAACTCTATTTCAAACCTGTATAAGTGATTGGTCGTAATAAAAAATATTTTATTTTTATTTTGATGCCATAACGCAAATATGTGGTAAATTATTTTGAATAGGAGAAAGTAAAAAAAATATATAATTCTTATAGGTTTATACACTTATTTCAACCCAATGAGCAATGGATCTTCATGAAAATGATTTGATTTTTGTATTTAAGTGATGAGCCACGTGTGTAAAATTTAAACTTTCTAAGATGTTCTTGAAATATAAATATATACACAAATGTTATTCATGTAAATAAAAGTCGTTTAAAGGTGTTTAGTCTTCCGATTATATGTTAGTTTGGTTATTTGAACGCATATGTGACAGATACAGCCACAATACAAAATTGTTGAATCGTAAAAAGTAAGGGCTCTGTGGTGTAATGGTAGCACATTCATCCGGCAAGTGAGAGGTTCGGGTTCGAGTCCCGAAGAAACTATATTATTGTTTTTTAAATTCGTATGTCCTAGAAGTCTGAATTTTGGAATACACGTGTCCTATGCTCTTAAAAAAACAGTAAAAACCTTTAGGTAGAAACGCTTCTACAGCACCGAAAGTACTTAGATTGCAAGCCGGGTACAGTTACCGTAAAGAGACACTTTATGAGCGAATAAGACTTTTCAGACCTAAGTACTGTATGTATATATTTGTATAAAAGTTCGGTGTAGGAAACAGGGTTTTTCTTGACATATGTTATCGTTCAGTGATACAGTACAATACAATTAGTAACACTACGGTTAGAGATCTGCAACCTGGAGAAGAGATCAGGTTGCAGATCTGGGAACGTAGTGAAACTGTTTGTATTGTATCGCTGAACGATAACAAATGTCAAGAAAAAAAACCCGTTCAACAATGGAAAAAGTTTCAGCTATTCTGTTAAAATTACTTGGTATTGTTTTCGAGTTCTTTACATGAAGTTAGCATTCCACTGAAGCCATTTCACTTCTCTAGCCTGAATTTTTGGATTTAAAGGATGACTTTTTGGGCTTTTTAGTTTTATTTTTCCTCCAAATATAAAAAATTTTTTTGTTTTGGAAAAAAGTAAAAAAAAATAACAAAATAAAATTTTTTAAACCCTAGTTGGTAATTTTTTTAAATTAATTAAAATTTCCTTCAAATGTCTTGAAAAAAAAATATAAAAAATTTTTTTTGTTTAAAATTTAAAAATTTTGCCCCTTAAAAATTTATTTTTTTTGGGCGTTGTAAAAAGAAAAACTTTTTCAAAAAATTTTTAAAAAGGTTTGGGGAATTTCTTTTTCCCCTCCCCTGTAAAGGGGCTTGGGAACTTTTAAATTTTTTTTATAAATTCTTGTCCCAAATTAAATTTTGGGCCGTTTTGCTCAAAAAAGGAAAAACCTTTATTGAAAGTTCAAAAATGAAATTTAAACCGGGTTTTCCGAAAAAAATTTTTGGCAAAAAATTTTTCAATATGGTCAAGTAAATTTTTGGATGGTTTGGTTTTAAAAACATTTTTTAATTTTAAACTTCTAACAACTTTTTTCCTGTTAAATTAACCAAATAACATTTTCCCAATCAATTTTTCGTTTTATTTTCCAACATAAAAAACAAAAAAAATTCCCTTAAAATAAAAATTTTTCCATAAAAAAATATTGGGTATTGCCTTTTTTACAAAAAGACCAATAAAGGAGTTTTTAAATTCTTCCCCTTTTCCGTTTGGTGTTTGGTTTTTTTTCAATTTTGAAAAAAAATTTGATATTCTTTTTTAAACTTTTAAAACCTTGGGTATTGTTTTTTTTAAAGCCCAAGACAAAAGGAAACGTCCCCGTTTTTTAAAAACAAAACTTACAAAATGTTTAAAAACCCTTTTTAACCCAAACCCCACATGGCCTTTCCCCCAAAATTTATATGGGAAAATTTTTTTTCCCAAAAAGTTTTTTTTTTGGGGAAATCAACAACGAAAAAACCATATTTTTTGTTCCCCATAAATCCCCTTTCATTTTTTACCCCTTCCCCCAAAAAATTTCCCTTTTTTAACATAAAATGGCCCCTTTTAAAATTTTGTTTTTGGTTTTTAAACTGCCCCCTTGTTTTTTTTTCCAATTTAAATTCTTTTTCCTTTGGACCAAAGCAAATTTTTGGGGGTTTGGTTTTTTAAAAAATTTTTAAAATATTCAAAAGGAAAAAAAACCCAAAATTTTTTTTCCCACGCAAAAACCCGTAAAGCAACCTTAGTGTTTTTATTTTTTAAAAAAATTTAAAAAATAACCCCTCATTTTCCCAATTTTTAAATTTTTGGGGTAAAAGATTTAAATTTTAAAATAATATTTAAAGGCTTTTTACCAAAAAAAGAACATTTATTTGGACCCCGAAAAAAAATTTTTTTAAAAAAGTGATAGGTCCGTAAAAAAAGGGAATATTAAACAAAGTAAAAATTTGTAAAAAAAAAAATTTAAAATTTTTAAAAATTTTGGGTAATTCAAAATATCCCCTTTTTTTTTTCCCCCTTAAAATAAAAAAGAATTTTAAAAAAAAACAAGGGAAAAAAAAAAATTATTACTTTAATAAATTAAAAAAATAGTTTTTAAAAATTTTATGAACTTCCTAACCCTTTTTTAAATTAAAAATAAAAAAAGGTTTAACCCTTTAAAACTAATTTAAAAAGGTTTTTTTTTAGGTTTTTAAAAAAATTTTCCTAGAAAAACCCAAGGGGGAAAACCGCAGGGGAAACATTTGCCCTTTTTCCCGGAAAAGGTTTATGATTTTTTTTAGTTTTAAAATTTTAGCTGCCCTTTTGAAATTTTTTCCCCCCTGAATAAAACTTTTTTTCCCCGTTAAAAAACGGGTTTTAAAAATTTGCAATTTAATTGCCCCTTTTCCCTAAAATGGGACTAAGTTACTAAAAAAAGTTGTTAATTATTGAACCCAATAAAAAACGGTTTTTTTTAAAAAGTCTTATGTTTAAATTTTTTAAAATTTTTTTAAAAAAAATTTTAACTTTTTTATTGGCATTTACCCCCCCTTAAATTTTTTTTCCAAAATTTTGAAAACAATTTTAAAGAAAAAAAAATTTTAAACAAAAAAACCAAAAAAAAAATTGTTGTTTTCCGGGAAAAATTTTTAATTTCCTTTTAAATTTTTTTGGAATGAACTTTTAACCCCCCTTAGCCAACCAGGGGCCCCTTTAAAAAAAGTTTTTTTAAAACCAAAATTTTAGTAACATACCGTAAAAGGACCTTTTTTTCACAAAGAAAAACCCAAGGGGAACCACTATACTTTCATTTTTAAATTTTTCCTTTATCCAAATAAATTGGAAAACCCCCGGGTTAATAACCCACCAAAAACCCGCTTAGAAAAGGAACCCCCAAAAAATGAAAATTAACAATTTTTTTAAAACCTAAACAAAAATTTGAAATCTCGCCTTAAAAAGGGGAAATAAAAATCCAACAAACAAGTTTAACCCCACCTGACATCCCCTTTATGGGCCCCCCGGTCCCCCCCAAATAAAAAAAACCCAAAAATTCGTTTTGAAAGTGTAAAAAGCAATTTTTAATGATGAATCCAAATAAAAAAAAAATTTTTGGGGTTTTAAAAACCTTTAATTTTTAAAAGCTCTTTTTTTTTAAAAGAATGCTTTTTTTAAAAAAAACCAAAAAATTTTATTCTTAAAATTTAAAAAAAAGGTTATTGCGCTTTTTTTTCGCCAAGGCTGAAAGTTAAAGGTAAAATTTTTATTAAAAATTTTTTTTCCCCCCGGTTAATCTTTTTTTTAAAACGTGGGGATTTTCCTTGAAAAAGGGACATTGGCCCAACCACCTTTTTTTAATTTCGGGGGAAAATTTTTAATCTATTTTTGTTGAATAAATAGGCCAAAAACAGTTCCCGGAAAAACCAATTTTTGGATTTTCATGGTTTTATTAATTAAAAAAACGATTATTTTTTAAGGTTTAACCCTAAAAAGGGGCCCCCTCCCTTTTGGTATTTTTTAAAATGGTATTTTAAAATTTTGTAAATTTGTTTAATGGTTAATTCCGGGGAAAAAAAAATTGGGCCCAATAAATCGGTTTGATTTAATTTGTGGGGGTTTCAATTAAAAAATCAAATGAAAATGTTTTTTATAATTATTTAGCTTCCCCCAAAGGGTTTTTGGTAATTTTTCGGGGTTTTTTGTTTCATAATTTAAAAATTGTAAGGGACTTTTTCCCCGTGCCAGCAAGGGGCGCCCAATTTTTTGAATTGGCAAGGGGTTTAATTCCATAGAAATAAAGAAAAGAAAAAGGGGACAACCGGGGCCCCAAAAAATTTAAAGGTTTTGGTGTAACGGTAAAAAAAAAGGAAAGTTTGGGGGAAAGAACAAAAGAAGATGCCTCAAAGGGTTTTCCTGTCCCTTTCCGGAAAAAAGGGGTTAAATTTGGGGGAAAATAACCTTTTTTTTATTTTATTTTTTTTTCCCCAAAACTATAATTTGGTTTGGGTTTGTGTTGGTTTTTTTTTGTTGTTTTTTTTTTTTAATGTTTGTTGTTTTTGTTGTTTTTTTTTGGGGTTTTTTTTGTTTGTGGGTGTGGGGCAAAGTTAAAAAAAAGCCTTTTAATAATTTTCCCCCCAGGGTTCAAACTGGGGAACTCTTTAAAAAAAATTTACAAATTTTGTTTATTCGTAAGAAAATAAATTTTTTTTAAATTTAAATTTTTTAAAGGGGTTTTAAAAAAAAATTTTTTAACTATTTTCCCAAGAAGGGTTTTAATTTTATCTGGTTTTTTTAACCCTTTGAAATTTGGGTTTTTTTATAATAACCCCAAAAATTTGTTTTAAATTAATTTAAAAAAAACCCCTTTTTTTTAAATCACTTTTGTGACCAGCACTCTCCACTGGTGACGAGGATTTTACAAGGGGGTTTCGCCCCCTGGATCACAGATGTACGTTTTTTTGCGGGCTCAAAGGATTCTGAAATTTCGAAAAGTAAAACGTACAAAAGTCCCTGCTGATTGGCTAATATAAAAAAGGGACAAAGGGAACAGACCCCAAGCAACAATTTCGAATGCCAAAATAAGATTTTAAACAACCCTACAATGTTTTTTTTCAACAATAAACAAAATTTTTAAAGGGAAAAAGGTAAAAGAGTTTGGCACAGGTAAATTTAACTTTAAAAAGCCAAAACCCAAAAATTGACCCTAAATATAATAAACTACTACTTTGTGGATATCCCTATTGATCTACCCGGGTGCCCTTGATTATACCAATGAGTTAAAGTGTTGCCCCATTTAATCTGGGGGAATTTCAGACAAACCCGCCAAAAAAAACTGCCCCAAACCTTTTTAAAAAAATTTTGAACCCCAAAGGGATTTAGACAAACCCCCCAAAAAACTTGAAGCACACCTAACAACTGCGATTTTTCCGGGGGAAAACAAACAAAACCCTTTCCCCAAAAAACGGGAAAAAATTTTCCCCGGGAAAAAGGGGACCAAACAAACCCTTCCAAAAAGGCCACCCCCTAATACAAAAATCAAAAACCCAATTCCACCAAAACTCCCCTATCTAAAGCCACCGGAAATTCTAGAAAATGGAAATTTGAGCCAGAGCTCCCAAAAAAAACCAAGGGCAAACCAGGCCCTCAAACTGAAGAGAAAAATCAATCCTCCGGCTAAAGCCCCCCCTAGACTTTTATGGATTTTTGGGGGTGCACTCCCAAGGTAAACAAACCCTTTCTAACAAAAACCTTTGTTTGTACAATAAAAAAATCCAACTTTTGCTAAGAACTACTCATGGAACTCCCCTGCTAAAAACTGCCACAAAAGAAAACAAACCTCAAAGGGTTAGCACAATAAAAGAAGCTTTTTTTTTAGGCAAGTGCAACCCAAAAAACGGAAGATAAAAAACAAAAATTTAAATAAAAAAAAACCCGGTTGGAAGAAAAAATTACACTACTAAAATCAAAACATTAGGAAACAAGAAAAAAAAAGGGGAGCGACAAAACCCAAACCTTCCCCAGTAAAGTTTCCCCAACCAAATTGGCCCTTTTAAACCGAACAGGGCCCCCCCAAGGGGGCAAACCTTAAAAAACACCACATCCCGGATAAAGGCAGCCCCACTAAATTTCTCCCCAATCACACCACACAATGGAGGATAGTTCTGTCCCTTTAAAGATGATACTGAAGTGGAAAAAATTTCCTATAAACAAAAAAAACCCCCCAGTCAAAAAAGGGTCTTTGAAACGGCAAGGGTCTCAAAATTAAACTGAGACGGAATATCATCTTTGTTTTTTGGGGTTTTAAATAGGCCCCCAAAATTTTAAAACCCCGGGAAGAGGGGCGGGAAATTCTATCAGGGCCTTCTTGAAAATTTTAAACAAAACATAAACAAAGGTGATAATTCTAGGTGACATTAATTCGACAGCCTAAAACCCAAAGGGCAAACCAAAAGACAGCTTTTTAAGAAAACTTATACTCTACGATTCACGGGGTTTAAACCCCCCCCCGCTAAACCCAAATTTAAAACCCCCACTAAACTGAAAACTTAAAAATTGACTGTGCCCTGCATTAATTTTCCCATAACCGACATTAAGGCAGGGGTAATAAAAACGGCCTGTCAAAATCATAGAGCACAACAAAGCCCCACTGATTACAAAAGCAAAAATTAATTAAAAAGTGCCCCCAGATGAAGAGAAAATTTAAAATCAAACACTCTTAACCTGCTTAACATGATTTTAAAAAAAGGTTGCAACGGGAAAGGGATGTTGAATCTTCAAAGACAGCTGATGACATACAATGTCTTTATAAAATAGTCACAATGGAACTAAAAGCCCCCTTTTCCCCACCAAAGTCAGTAACATTAAAATCAGCGAGAACGTCAAGGAAGTACTCATACCCAAAAGAACCGGAGACAAATCTTACAGGGGTTTAAAAAAAAGGGTTTTAAACAGGAAAAAAAGAAGACAAGGCTCCCCTTTGGGGAAAAAAAGAAACTTAAACAAACCCCCGATTGAAAAAAAATGCCCCCATGAGGCCTCATCTGTTTAATTTTAAAACCAACCGGGACAATAAACCAAAGGGCCGATTTGGGAGTCATAAAACCAAGAATGAAAACCAATAAAAAGAAAGATGGGCCCAAATTTCCCAACTTCCCCATGGGGTGGGAGAAAACTGAAACAACCTAAACTATTGAAAAGCAAAATTCAATTTTTTATTTCTCTAAAATTTTCCCTGATAACCCCTTTGGGGAGCTGCAACTCAAACATGCCCACAAAAATAAACACACCACCAATAGCACCCCCCTTCTCGGGCAAACACCCTGTTAACTCCAACTAATAAAAGGAAGTTGGGGAACCCCTTTACCTCCCTAAAAAAACAAAACTTCAATTTGGAACTAAATAAAATTCTCAGCTAAAAATTTGGGTTTAAACCATTGTGCAAAACACCCTTGCCTATCCCTGAATTAATCATAAACAAGTCTTTTCAAAAGGGGTTTCTTCCCATCGGGCACTCAAGATAGCAAAAGTGTACCCAAAAACCTTAAGAAAGGAGACCAAACTCAGTTTAAAGTAATTATGGGCCCAAATATAAATTTCCCTGCCCATTTTCCTAAAAAAATAACGAAAAATTACCTAAAAAGACTAGTAGAACATCTAAAACTCCCCTTTAAACCCTCTTAATTTCCAAAATTTCAGCTTTGGGATTAAATCAAGGGCAGGTCAAACCCACACGGCTATCTTTAGACCCGGGTTTGAGAAATGTAAATGCCAAATCGAAAAATGCAAAAAAACCCCTTCACTGCCCCTACGGGACTACTCTAAAGCCTTTGACTGCCTAGGGGAAAACGATATTATCCTACAAAACCCTTCATTTTCAAGGGGAATTCAAGGAATTGCAAACAGGTGGTTTGACAGCAAACCTGACTGGCAAAGTCAGCTAGGGGAAACTGAGGCCCCAATACAATGGATTCTCTCAAGAAAAGGGTTTCTGGGTTACTTCCCCAAAAACAAGAGGATTTCCCCCCAAGGGATCGGGCTTGGGTACTTTTTTTTTTTGCTGCCCAAAATGACCCCCCAAATTTAAAATTTAAAAGGACTACAGTACAGCAGTAATGTATGCGGACGATACAACACTGCTTTTTTTCAGAATGACGATCCTGAAGCCCCAAAGCATAAGCGCATATATAGCCCTTAATATGACGTTTTAGAAACTGTTTTCGTAAGTTTTTGGCTGCAAACCCACCCAAAAACCAAAAAAAAAACTTTGGAAAAAGGGAAAAAGGGCCAAATTCCTCCTCTACCGATTTTTAAACCCCAAGTAAAAAAAACAAAAACTTTTTAAATTTAAACCCTTGGATCCCCAATCTAAAACCGGGGACCAAAAAATCAAGGGCCCCTCTGAAAAAAAATTAACTCTGCAGTCTACAAATACCAGAATTAAGCATATTTTAAATTCTTGACTCAGAAAAAAGGCCAATAAACGCTCTCTTAGAAACTCATTAAGGTAGGGAAATTTATAGTGTGGGGCAGTCATAAGCCTATAACCTCAAAAATTTTTTTTTGACGGGGCAAAAGCTAGCACCCAAAACCCTACCCCAACCCCGGGGACCACGTACAGCTGTAAATCCCTTTTCAAGGAAATTAAAAAATTTAAAAAACGCCACAGAAATCTAATTCAAAAAAGGGTCATCCCTTTCCACGAGACCGATTTGGGTCTCCCCAAAAAACTTTCAAAGACACCTTTTACAACCCCAGACAGGGTAAAGAATCCCAGCCCACTAAAAAACCGGACGGCCCTTCATAAACAAGAAACCCACTTCTATTGGTGCCAAACGCCCAACCTTTTTCCCTGCAGATTTTAAACGAGTGAAAAGTGATCCCTTTTAGGACGAAAAGCTTAATGCCTGGTTGCCCGAAAAACCCAGTCTACACAGTGGGGGAGTTTATAATAAAACTGCCATAAAGACTATATCTTTTTATTCTGTTTTCCTTTGGGGGAAAACCCGCACGGGCCCATTGAAATGTATGATTTTTTTAAACTGACACTTTTAAAATGTTTTTAAAAATTCCCTGTAATAAAAAAATTTGATTTCTGTTTTTCTAAAAAGTGCTCGGCATCATTTTTCTCTTTTGTTTGGTGTGACGGAACTGACGTTTTGAGTTTGATCTTGAGATTTCAAGAAACGCATTTTGGAGCCAAATAAAATACCTATAAAAATTGTTGAAATATTTTCCCTTCCCCGTAGCCTTTTCCCTAAAATTTTACAAATTTTTTTAAACAGATCCTTTTTTCTTCAAAAATTTCCGCCCCTTTTTGGGAAAACTCGCAATTTTCGCCCACTTAAAAAAATTTCATTCCTTTGAAACCCCCCTAAAAATTTCGCCCCATTAGCATTCACCCATTTTAAATAAAATCCTTGAGGAGGGGTTGCATCAGCAAGTATTTTTCTTTCCCGAATCCAAAAAAAAATTTTTTTCCCAACTTTAAATCAAAAATTTCATACAAAATCACAGTAAAAAAAAAGGGGCTTTTTTTAAAATCACTAAAATTTTACATTGGGCAATGGAAAAAAGGGCCTTGTTAAAATTTTAAGTTTTTTTTAATTTTTCAAAGGGTTTCACTGCGTTTACCACCCATTGCTTTTTTTAAAATTTTGCCCTAAAATCGATTTTTCTTTGGCTGTGTGGAGGGGGTTTGGGGTCGTATTTTCAGACCCGTCACAAGTGTGTTAGGTTAAACCCGACAAAGACTCCTTAAGGGAGACCTTTGGAATTTCAGGGGTTTGCCACAAGGTTTCTGCCCTTTGGGCCCTCTTCTTTTTTAAATTTTTCCCACCCAACGTTTTGACGCTATGATAAAACACTCATTTTTTCACCCTGTTTTCCGACGTTTTTGCAAATTTCATTCATTTTCCCCCTTTTTAAATTTTTCCCCCCCAAAAACCCGTTTTCAAAAATTTTGGTCCAAATACTTTTTGGGTTTTTTGACTTTTGAAAAATTTTTTGGAAAAAATTTTGGACCCTTTTAAAAAATTTTTGGGCCTTTTTCAACCCAAAAACGGACTGAAACTTTTAACGGGGGAAAGCCCAAAAAAAAAAAACCGCCCCCCAAAACCCTTAAATTCTAATTTTTTGGAACCACAAAACCCCTTCCCTGAAGCGGTTTTCCCCCCAAAAACCTTGAACAACCCTCCTTACAAAAACTAAAAATTTATTGAAACCGGTTTCTTTTCCAACCTTTTATAAAAAAAAAATAAAAAACCAAGGGCCCAAAAATCTTGAAACAACCCCTATTAACCTTTAACCCAAAAAAACCAATTTTTTAAAATTTCCCCTTTTGGGGCCAAATTAATTTGTTAACCTAACCCCTTGTAAGGAAAAGGATAATTTGCGGGGGAATTTTCCCAAGTCTTTAAAAATTTTTTAAGGCCTTTTTTTTATTTAAAAAACCCTTGAATTAGAAAGTAAATTCCTAGGGGGAAGGGGGGAACCCCAATTTTCCGCACCCAAAATTATTTAACCCCTTTTAGCAAAAAGTTTATAAAAATTTTGACTTTTGAGGGTTTTTTAAAAAGCTTTTCGGACAGATTACAACGGGGCTCAAAATTTAAAAGTTCCCGTTTTAAATTTTAAAACCCTTAACGATGTGATCATATAACCCCCCTTTTAAAATCAATTTTTTTAAAACTTTAAATTTAAATTTCTTTTTCCCGTCATTTTCACATTCTTAGCATTTAAAATTCTTTTTTTGTAAAACGATTTTTTCCCCTTCTTATCTGTCAGAACGCCTTTTTTGGAAAAACTTAAAACTGGGAGCCCTTGTTATCTATTTCTTTTTTCATAAGCCCTCTATTTACGGAAAATTTCACTCAAAATCCCTGCTTTCGACTCTGGAATAACTCCCGGATCATATCAGGGGAAATTGGGATGGGGAAGGGTTTTGGGGGGTTCTTATAAACCAAACCTTTTTTTGGGGCCTCGTCGGGTTGACGATTCTTTGGCATAGGGGCGGGACAAGGGTTTTTTGTAAAATTTGGTAAAAGGGTAAATGCCCCTTGTTAATTTTTTTTAAGTTTTTTTCTAAAAAATTATTTTTAGTTTCATAGAGAACCTTAATTTCATTTTTTACTGTATAAAACATTTTTTTAAAATTTTTTAAAAGAAAAATATAATGTAAGCTTTTTTTGGGGCTCTTGTTTTACAGTAATAAAATTTTTTGGTTTAAAGGTGTAAGAGGGGCTTAATATTCCTAAACCTTTCCCAAATTGAGTATTTAAATTTAAAAAAAGACATTTCTCATTTCATTAAAATTTGGGGGCTAAAACCATCATTCATTTTTTGGGGGAAACGTAATAAAAAAAAAAGGTGGGAGAATGGGGGTTTTTTAAAAAATCCTTTTAACGTTTCCCTTACAGGGCCCAAACTTTTCCTGTCCAGATCCACTTTTTAATTAACGAAATTTTTATGCCTCCCCAAAGACTTTCCCAAGTTGTCTTAAATGAAATGACAAAAATTTTTAAAAAAAATCGCGAATTGATTGAACGTCCGTCCCCCTGAAACTTGTTACTATTTTAAATTAGTAACGAATTTATTAAAACTAACTTTTAAAAAATGAAATTTATATTGTAAAAAAACACTCTTTTTTGCTAGGGTTAAAATTTTTTGGGGAATCATTTTGAAGAAAATTTAAAACATTTTTCCAAAAATTTTTTAAATAAAAAAAATTTGGGATTTAAAATTTCCCAATAAAAAATCCAAATACAAATACGGGTTTTTAAAAAAAAATTTGGGTAGCCAAAATGTTTAAGTTTAGTACTGAACTAGCGAATAAAACGAAAAAAAGGGGAAAGCTGTCACCATTATGAAATTTAAACCTTGTCGGGGAGTTTAAATTTTAAAGAAAGTTCAAAGAGAAAAAAAATTAAAAAATAGGGTTTGTTTATAAATTAAAATAAAATCGGGAAGAAATCAAAAAACTCAAAATAAAAAGGTAAAAAAAAATGTTATAAAAAATGAAAAAAAAACACTTAATTGGGGTAAAATATAATGGGGGTTTTTAATAACAAAGTTTATGCAGTGTTACAAAGCAAATTTTCGTTTTTTTCAAGGGAATGGGGGGCATTATACAATAAGCAATTTTGCACAAGCAAAATTTTCCCCCCCCCCCAACCCAGGTGAAAAAAACACAAAGGGGGGTTTTTAAGTTTTTTTAAAAGAACCCCCTTTTTTAAGGTTTAAGAAATTGTTTTAATTTTAAATGTTTTTTAAATCTTAAATTCCCATTTTTATGGTAAAAACCAGAAATTTCCATCCAAAATAAATTTCAATTTTTTATAAATTTTTTTTAGATAAAAAGGTTTTTAAACCCCTTTTTAAAAAAAAACCTTTTTTTTAAAAAGGTTTCAGAGTTTAATACTGTAAAAATTTTTAAAAGAGTAGACCCTTGATTTTATAAGGTAAAAACATAAAAATTTTGAAAATATATAAAAAAAAAAACAAAAAATTTTAAAAAAAAATTTTTTTAAACTTTTTTTGCAAATAGAATAAGAAAATAATCTTGCAAACTTATTTTCGTACCAACCGGAAAAGCCCCTTTCTCCACCTTCCATATGGGGCCAAAAATTTCATCAATTCAAATAATAATTATTGCCCCAATGCAAAGTAAAAACTTTAAAACAACAAGTAATAAATGATTATATAAATAAAATTAATTTGCTACTAATATAAACTTTTCCTCAAATTAAATTTTTGGGAAAAGTGTTCGAAGTAAAGGTTAAAGTTAAAACCTGCAAATATTGAACATTATATCTAAATCGTCCGATATAGTAATAGAAGAAAAACAGTAAAAATACCCAAAACAAACTAGAGCTTGGGAACGCCCAAAAAGGGTTTTCACTTTTTGCTGAGTTTGCAAAAGACCCCAAAACCAAATGCAAATTTTTAAACCTTTCTTTCAGCCTTTACTCTGTTTGGGGTTCACTGCCTATCGCAAGGTGAAAAAAAATTTTTTATTTTAATTTTCTTTAAACGTTAAATATTTTATTCTAAATATAAACTTCAACTATGGGCCCAATCGTTTTGCAAAAACCCTTTTTTTGGGGCCAGTTAAGGAAATTTTTAAAAAAATTTTTAAATTTTTGAAAAAAATTTTAATTTAAAATTGATGCATTCAAATTTTAAATTTTTTTAAATCGGGTTTTTTTTAACTTTTAGAAGTAAAAATTGAAATTAAAACCCTTATGTTTTTAAAGAAGAGAAATTTCATAAATATTAAACAAATCTAAATTATCTAACAGATTTTTCCTGCAAGGAAAGGGCAGTAATTTTACCCAAACAAATTTTTTAAAGGGGGTACCCAAAAAGGGTTTAGGGGGGTTGGGAAAAACGGCTAACAAGGTTCACAGTTTTTCCAAAGGATCTTTCTATGGTAATCCCCTTTCAGACTTTACTCGTTGTTAAATCACTGAATTAACTGGGTGGGGAATAAAATCTAAAGGTTTAAGCATTCACCCGTCAAATATTTTATCCTACAAAATTTTTTAAACTATTAGAGTTCCATACTTTTAAAAATTACTAAACCCATTAAAGAAAATATTTCTAACCAAAAACTTTCAATTTACTTAAAAAACTGTGAAATAAAAATTTTATTTTTATTTTTGTATAAAAGAAAAATAAAATTAGGATGCTTTTAAATTAGTATAATAAATAATCCCCGGATGAAAAATTAATAAATCTAATTGGGGAAAGGGTATTAAAAATTAGTCTTGACAAAATTTAAAATTTTTCGGGTTTTTACCTGATCAAAGTAAGGATCACTTTTTTTTAGGCGGGTTTTTAAATTTTATACTTTCAAATGTATAAAATTAAAAATTTACCCCATGGGAAAATTTTTTAAAATGACAAATATTTTCCCTTTGGGAAAACTTAAAAACTAGAAAAAGATAGTAAAAATTATTTTTAAATTTTTTTAAAAAATTTAATTTCAAAATACTTTTTTTTAGTAAAACATTATTTTTTAATTGCATTTTTTTTGGGTTTTTTTGAAACTTAAAAAAAAGGGGTTAATATTTTTCAAAAATTTATAAAAAATAAAATTTTTTTATCAATTTTTGACGTGTTTGGTACAGTTTTTTTTTAAAATGTGTATAAATTTCGAAATCGCTTTTTGAAAATGAATACAATTTACCCCGATTTAAAAAATTTTTCCCTAAATTTAATAATAACCGTGACATAGAAATTGTAAAATTTGTTCACAACCATTATACTAAAAATCCCAAATTGGAAATATGTAACATACTGTATGTACATTTTTTGGGGTATAATGTAAGTTACAATTTTGGGAGATTTTTTAATTTAAAAGTAATCGAAAAGGGTTTTTGTTATTTTTACCAAAAAATTTTCTTGTACTTCTCAAAAAATTCACAGCTACCAACCTCAAATTAAACAAAAACCCTTTTTTTGATTCGTAATTTAATATGTTAACTGTTAAAAGAAATTTTTTCCCCTTTCCCTACCCGGGGGTTTGTGCAATAGTCGATAAAAATATTTTTTCTTCAAATGCAACGGCCCTTTTTACCTTAAAATTTGTTTAATGAAAAAAAAAACAAATTATTCACAAAAACAAATTGAAAAAGCTACAATAAAAAACAAGTCTTATCTCTTAAACTTTCTATTGGTTAAAATTTAAAAATGCCTTATTTTAAAAAACCCAAAATTAAACATTTTAATTAAAAATTTACAATTTTTAAATTTAAAAACAGCACAGCTATAAAAATGGGGGTTTGAAAAATATACTCGTAAAACCTTTTTCAGGTTTGCCTAAAATTAAAATTATAGAAAAAATGTTCCAAGAAAATACAATTTGGGAAGATGAAAAGAAAAACTTAATAAAAAAAGCATCCAAGATGTCGCACAACTTGTTTGTAGCGCCCCCAAAAAAACCTTTCGCAAGACAAATTCCAATTTTTCTGACCCTTTTTTAATATGGCCCCCATATAGCTATTACACTAAAAGATTTAAAACTGTAAATGTGCCCGGGGCACACTGAAAAGAAAGTTTCAGACGGTTAAGGTGAAGTTTATGCTTTTTCTTGAGTTTTTAAAGTTGACAAAACCCCTACAAAACTGGGGAAAACCCGGTTACAAACCCAAAATAAAAATTTAAAAGCGTATGGGAAAAATTTGAATGCTAATTGAAAGGGACAATACTCCCGAGTGCATTAGAAAAAATACTTAAAAAAATGTTTTTTACTAGCAAAGATCTTTTCAACTTCCCTTCATGAGTTTTTAAAATAAGAATTATAGTAATCTAAATTTCAAGAATTTTTTTATGTTGGTAAAGTTATTTCAGGGGTTTAAAAGCAAATTTTAAAATCCCTATTTTTCCCGGGCCAAAAGAAAAACTCTTTCATTCATATCACTCCCGTATGCATTTGGGAAAATTTAAAAACCTTCGATAGAAGGGGCCCGGGGCCCCACGTGGGCCCCCCAAAGGGCCAATATTAAAAATTTTCTAGTATTTTTTTTAGTTTAAAATATCCAAGCCCCAAACTGAAACAACCGGGGGAAAACCCTTAGTACTTTTTTTTTGGTTAAAAAGGTTTTTAAACAAATTTAAAAAAGTTAAAATTAGGTCCCCAAATCTCGTATAAAATTAAACGAAATTTTTAAAAGGGGACTTTTTGGGTTTTTATTTTTAAAATTGTGGGTTGCAAATTACTTCCCTTAATATTGATTTGATCCCTTTTCTCTTGGAAACCCAAAACCGTTTTAAAAAGCGTTTAAAAAAAAAAGAACATTAGTAAACAAACTTGTTCTACTAATTTGTTTCCCCTGATCAATTAAAAAATTTTTCTCTGACAAGTGAATGTTTTTTCAAAAACTGTCCAAGCAAACTAAAGCTTTTACAGCCCCAGCGCTGCGTCACTTAAAGTCTTAAAAATTGGTTGTTCTTTTTCCCCAAAAAAAAGTTTTTCCCTTTTAAAATTGTTAACCCTTTTTTTATCTTTTCTTCACTAAGGGAAAGAGTCCACCCAGAAGTCCCTTTCCCAAAATTTTAAATGAAACTAAAATTTTTTTTAAAATTTCAGCCCAGGAAATAAATCGATTAAAACTTATCAAAGGCCCAAAAAATCTAAAATATTTTTTTTTAATTGTTTTTTTACATTAATTATATTTTATCCTTCAAAGGTTTAATTTTTTTTAAAATTTTTTTTGGTTAAAAAACAATTTTTTTTTTAAGTTATAGGGTTTTTTAGAGTAAAAAAAAACCCTTGGGAAAAACCCACATCAAAAGTACTTAACAAAGGGCCCAGCGTTTTTTTTACTTTTTTCGGTTTTGAGTGTTTTGGGCTCCCCTGCGAGGACTTCCCTCAGCGTACCATTTTCCTTCCCAAAAAAATCCCGCCTACAACGTAGACCCTGTGCTGGTTTCTCACGCCAAATCAGATAGAAACCGGGGCCTTTACAGTGGGAATCCGTGCGAAAACTTCCCTCACGTACCTATCCTTCCCAAAAAAATCCTCCCCCTACAAATGTAGACCCCTGTGCGGGAGCTCCCCCCGCCCTCAAATAGACCAGCCCCGACAGTGGAAATCCGTGCGAGACTTTTTCCCTCAAACGTTTCCATTCCTTCCAAACAAAAATCCTCGCCCCCCAACTGTAGACTTCCCGTGCTGGTACTCACGCCACTCAAATAGACCGAGCTCTTACCGTGGAAATCCCTGCGAGACTTTTTCCCCAGCGTAAAAAATTCCCCTTTCCCCAAAAAAAAAACCTCGCCTTCAACAACTTTTTGACCCCCTGTGCGGTAGCTCCGCCCCTCAGATAGACCGAGCTCGACCCGTGGACTCCGTGCGAGACTTTCCCCCAGCGTAAAACCCTTTCCCTTTCCCAAAAAAATCCTCGCCTTACAACTTTAGACTTTTTTTTTGCTGGGAGCTCCGCCACTCAGATAGACCCCACTCTGACAGTGGGCTCCCCTGCGAGACTTCCCTCAGCGTACCATTCCTTCCAAAAAAAATCCTCGCCTACAAAATTTGACTTCTGTGCTGGGAGCTCCCGCCACTCAGGGTAGACCGAGCTCTTTACAGTGGACTCCCCTTCGAGACTTCCCTCAGCGTAACCATTCCCCAAACAAATCCTCCCCCTACAAACTGTAGACTCCCCGTGCTGGTAGCTCCGCCACTCAGATAGACCGAGGGTCTGAAAAGTGGGGCTCCCCCGGGGAGAAATTCCCTCAGCGTTTCCATTCCCTTTCCCAAAAAAAATCCTCGCCTTCAACAACTTTTTGACTTCCCGTGCTGAAACTCCGCCACTCAGATAGACCGAGCTCTGACAGTGGACTCCGTGCGAGACTTTCCCCCAGCGTACCATTCCTTTCCCAAAAAAAACCCGCCTACCAACTGTAGAATCCTGTGCTGGAGCCCACCCACTCAATAGACCGGGGGCTCCCGAGTGGACTCCGTCGAAAACTTTCCCCCACGTACCATTTTCCTTTTCCCAAAAAAAATCCTCCCCCTACAAACCCGTAGACCCCCTGTGCTGGTAAACTCACGCCACTCCAAAAGACCGAGCTCTGACAGTGGAAATCCGTGGAGAACTCCCCACGAAACCCTTTCCTTCCCCAAAAAAATCCCCCGCCTTACAACTTAGACTTCTGTGCTGGTACCTTTCCCCCACTCAGAAAAGACCGAGCTCTTACAGGGAAATCCGTGCGAGACTTCCCTCCGTACCATTCCCTTTCCCAAAAAAATCCTCGCCTACAAACTGTAGACTCCTTGGGGGTAGCTCACGGCCAAATCAGATAGACCGAGAGCTGACAGTTTGGGCTCCGTGCGAGACTTCCCCCCCAGCGTAAAATTTCCTTTCCAAAAAAAATCCCGGGCCCACCCCGAGACCCCCTTTTTGCTGGGAGCTCACGCCACTCAGATAAAAAACCGAGGCCCGACATTTAAATTTTTGCCAATTTTCCCCCCCCGACCCCCCCAAAAAAAATTTCCCGGGCCCAACAAATGGGAGACTTTTGTGATGCCCCAACCACTCAAAAACCAAAAAGGGAATGGTTCCAGAATTCCCCCGCGTTTTTCCCAAATTTGGTCCCAAGAATTTTGGTTTAAACCCCCCAAAAGACCAAGCCAACCCCCAAACTTATACGAAAAAAATTTTTTAAAAAAATTCCCCAAAAAGTTCGGTGGAGTAGAATAAAACCACCTTCATGGACCCTGATGGAAAAACTTTTAGGAAAATTCCTTAAAAAGGGGGGCCCAAAATTTTGATTTTTTGGTTGAGGGCCCCCAAAAAAAACCATTTTCCCAAATGGCTTTCCTTCCCCCGCAAAAAACAAAATTTTTGTTTTAAAATTTTACCCAGAACCCCCAGAAAACGGTCCCGGGTTTTCAAATTTTTTTAATTAAATTCCAAAAAATCCCCCTTTTGAAAATTTTTGAATTTTTCTTAAAAAAAAACACCAATGTTTTTCCCTTACTAAAATTTTTAAAAAAAATTTTTAAAAAAAAATTCTTTTATAGGAATGATGACCAAAAGTTGTGGGGAATGGCCCAAAAGGAATTTTTCCAAAAAACCCCCCCTTTCCCAACACGTTTAGTTCCCCCCAAAGAAAAATTTGGCTTTGGGGAATTCCCCATCCCCCTTTCCCCTTCCCCGTTTAAAAGAAATTTTCAACCAAAACCCCCCAATAATAAAATTAAATCTCCTTCCAGTTTTTAAACCATTTTCCAAAAATTCCCCCAAAAAATTTTCTTATTTTTAAATTTTGATAACCAAAATAAATATTTTTAATTTTTTCCCCCAGGGTTTTTTCCCTTAAAAATTTCCAGAAAAATAAAAATTTTTTACTAATCTTGGGCCAAGGGTGGTTTTTAAAATTTAAAAAATTCCCTTTAAAAATTTAATTTTCTTATAGACTCCGATAGGGGGGGGGTTTTTTGGGGAAATGCCCCCCCAATTTTAAAAAATTTAAACGGGAATTTTTGCTTGTTACGACCAAAACCGGTTCGGGCGTGAGCCTGTGGGGAGCTTTTAGCTTAAATTTAAAAAAATCCCCGCCCCAACTTAAAACCCCTTGGGGTTCCCGCCTTCAGTAACCAAACCATGGCCGGCGAGAAAGGGACCCTTCCCCAAAAAATTTGCCCAACGAACTTTTCTTTTTTAAAAAAATTAAGGGTGTTTAACCCCCCCGAAATTTTTAAAAATCGTAAATTGCCCCCAGTTTGGGGCAAATCTAAAAACCCAATTTAAAGGGGTTTTGGCCCAGAACGTTTTTAAAAAACCCCCCAAAGTCCGGTGGACCCCCAAAACCCAAAACCCAGGTCAAGTCTTTTTTTTAAATGAAAAACTTTTTGGCCCTTCCCAACCCCCCTATTAAGGGGGATTGGGTTTTAATGTTTCAAAAATTCGCAAAAAATTGGTTAATCCCGGTTTTATCGGAAAAGGGGGTTGGGTTAAATCCAAAAAAGAACCCCAAACCCCCTTTTAGAAAAAATTGTTTCCTTTTTCCGAGGGTTGGGTTGAACCGGGAAATTCAAAAAAGGTTAGGTCGGAGGGGGCCGTGGAGACCAAAAAAAAAGTTTAAATTTTTTTGAAAAGGCCAAATTTTTTAAAATTTTGAATTGAAACGGGGGCCCCAATCCAAAACTTTTCCCAAAAACCCTTTTTTAATTTTTCCCCAAAAAACCCTTTTCCCCCCCTTGGGGTTTCTAAAAAATTTTTTGTTTGCGTTTAAAGAAATTTTAAAAATGAGGGAAAACCCCTCGAAAAAATCACCCGTGCGCCCCCCATTTGGTTAAAATGCCCTCAATCCTTTTTTTAAGGAAAAAGGAAATATTCCAAAAAATTTTTAAATTTTAAATTTGTTATAAAAAATTTTTCTGGAACTGAAATTTGAAAAAAATTTTTGGAAGGTAAATTGGGTTTATTAAAAAAATTATTTTTAAAAAAATTTTAAATTTTTAAAAATTACCTTAAAATTTTTAAAACCTTAAATTAAATTTCCAGGAAATTATTACCAAAATGAGCCCAACCAAATTTTTCCCAAGGGATATTTGGCTGGGGGCATTAACTTTTTACTTGGTTTTACAACTTCCCGGGAAACCCCTGGGGTAACCCGTTTCCCCAAAAGAAAATTTCATTTTAATCCCTTTTAAATGCCAGGGAAACCCACTCTAAAAAACCGTTTCCCCCAAAAGGAAAAAACGTCCCAATTTAAAACCCCTTTAAACTTTTTATTTAAAAAACCACCCAATTTAAGGGACCGTTCCCAAAAAATAACCCCAATACGTCAACTGCCAGGGGGCCCCTGTCAAAAATTTCCGTTTTCCCAAAGAAAAAACCCCTAATCCCCTTTAACTGCCAAAGGGAATCTGTCCCGGGACCGTTTCCCCAAAAGAATAACGTCTAATCCTTCAACTGCCAGGGACCCCTGGCCAAAACCCTTTCTAATCCCCTTGTTTGAAGGGTCGTTTTCCCAAGAAAGGGAAGATTTTTGCCGGTTTAGGCCCTTTTAAAAAAAAAAGTTTAATTAAAACCCCAAAAACCCGCCGGAATGAAGTTTTTTTTTCCCAAATCCCCCCTAAAAATTTAATAACCCTTTTAATTTTAAATTTTCGTACCCCTTTAAAGGTTCCCCCCTAAAAGTTTTTAAAAAAATCCCGAAAACCACTTTTCAAAACCGGAATTGGGGAACCCGGGGGGTTAAATTTTTAATTACAAAAAAAACCCAAAAGGGGGGAAAAAAAAAAATAAAAAAAAAAATTTTAAATAAAATTATCAGGGGAAGGTCACTATTAAAAGTTTTTTAAAATTTTGGTGGTTGGGCGTATTTAAATAATAAATTACCCCCTTCCCCAATAACCACTTTTAAGGGTCTACTTAAACCTTTTCAAAACATTTTTATAATTCGAAATAATATTTAACCCTGGAAATTAAAAAATTTAAAATCCCCCCACAGGGTTAAAGGAGGAAAAAAACCCTAACAGGGGAAATTTTTTCCCTTTATCAAAAGGGAAGAGGAAAAGGGTTAAGAAAAGAATTTTACTTTTATTTAAAACAAAAACAAACTTTTTTTATGAATTTCCCTTCCCTTTGACAACGGTGTCAAAAAAGGAAGGGATTGAAGGAAGGTAAAACTTTTAATTTAATTAATCTTTTAAAACCTAAAATAAAGAAATCCCAGTTTTTAAAATTTTCCAAGGGGGGAAACAATGGGTTTCTCTGTGATTACATTCGGGGTTTTTGGGGGTAAAGGGGCCGATTCGGGTTTTCCCTTCTCCGATGCCAAATTCAACATAAGGGGAATTTTTGGGGTACCGGTATTTCGGGTTTTCCCGTTAGAAATATTAAACCTAAAACGCCCTTAAATTAATTTTTCAAAAAAAATAATTTTTAAAGGGGGCTTTTTCCAGGACCCGCCTTTGAAAGGGGCACTTTTTTAAAATTAAGTTTATGATTATTACAGGGAGAAAAAAAGAGGGCGGGGGGGTGAAAATTTTTTTTTTTAAAAATTTAAGGAATTTATTAATTGTGGGTGCAATCCATTAAGGGGCCCAAAAATTTAAAAAAAAAATTAAAACCTTAAAATCCCCAAATTTTTCCCGAGGGCCATTGGCAAAACACCGGGTTAAAAAAAATTTAATTTTTTTTAAATCTTTAAAAAAAAAACTCCAAAATTTTAACCCCCCCCCTGTAAAAATTGTTATTAAAAACCCCGTACTTTCCTTGGGCTTTTTAGGTTAAAAAATAAGGAAAACCCCCCAAGGGGAATGGCCCTTTGAAAAGTAAACCCCCAAAATTTTCAACGCCAACCCTTTTTGTGTTTGTTCACCCTAGCCCCTAAATTTTCGGGGATTTTCCCAAAAAATTTTAAACATTAATTAGGGCCCAAAAATACTTTTAAATAAATACCCAAATTTTAAACCCCTTTGTTTAAAAAATGACTTAATAGGAAATCCCTTTAATTTAAAAAATAACCCCAAAATTAACCCCCTTTATTTAAAAAAAATTATTTTAATTTTAAAACCTTCCCAAAAATTTAACCCCGATTTATGAGGTTTATTTTCTTTAAAAATAATCCTAAATTTCCCCCACGTTATTTAATCACCCAAAATTTAATTAAAACCCCTCGAGGAAGAAAAAAGGTTTGTTAATTAAACCCAAGCCTTAAAAATTAAACCCCAAGGTTAAAGAAAGTAAGACTTTAAAAAAACCCAAATTAAAGCCTGGGCCCCAGGACCCAAAAAACCAAACACCAATTGGGGCCCGAGCCGAACCCCCTTTAAAAACCCCGGGAGGGGAATTAAAGGGCCAAGGGGGCCGGTGGAGATTTTCCCTTCCAAAGGGGGGTTTTTTTTCACCAAAGTAAAAAATTTCCAAACATTTAACCCCTGGAATACCTTCCCTGCAAATAAAACTGGGGCTTTTTTAATGTAAAAAAGTTTTTTTTTTCCCAAGAAAAACCCCAATTTTCCCCCGGGCCCTTTTTAATTTTTGTAAAAAAAAATTTTAATCCAAAGAAATTTCCCCAAAAGTTTTCGCCAACCCCACAAAAAGGTTTAATTTTTTAATTTTTTAAGGGGAAATTTTTCTTTAGACTTTTATCTTTTTACCCCAAAACCCGGTTTTGAAACTTTTTTTTACTTATTTTTAACCAAAAAGTGTTTTTTAAAGGGAGTTCCAAAAAAAAAATTTTAAAAATCTAAAAAAGGTGATCTTTTTTTCTTAAAAAATAAAAAATTTTAACAAAAGGGAATGAAAAATTTTTTCGTTTTTTCTTCCAAAACCCTTTAAATTCCAAGAAAATTTTTAAACCAAAAATTTTTCAATTCCTTGGGGAGTCCCCACAGGTTAATTGATAATTCCAAAAAAATTCCATTTTCTTGGAAAATTTTTAAATTCTTTTTAAAAAAAAAACATTTTTTTTTTCCCCTTGGGGGGACTTGGGGGTTAAAAGTTTTTTCAAATTTTTGAAAAAAAAGTTTTTTGGTTAAACAAATGTTTTTTTTAAACAACCAACCCATCTTGTTTCCCGGGCCTTTTTTTGGGCAAAAAGGCCGGTTTCTCTTTAAGGGTTTGCCCGTTAAAATTTTCCCTGGTTGCCCTTCCAAAATAAAGTTTGGATATTTTTATTATTACGGGAAAATTAAAAATTTTTTTAAATTGAATTTTATAATTGTGCCAAAAACCCTTTTTTGTTTAAATTTAAAAATTTTTTATAATTCCTTTGCCCTAAAAAAACATATTTGAGGAGAAAGTCTATAATAAACATAAAAGGTTTTTAGGGTCTAAACTGCTTTGAAATATTTCTATTTCAATTAAATCATGAATTAGTCCCCCTCGCGGAATTTTTCAGGAACAAAATTTTTGTTGAACCTGATTGATACTTGTATTGGAAATCCAACGGAAAACTTAAAAAGTCAAAAAACCTTCCCCCTGTGCGAAAAAATTAAATTCCCCCGTCACGTAACTTTATTCCAAATATTTGGAAAGGCCGGAATTGATATTTCAATAAAATTTCGATTTGCTAGTTTTTTGAAAAACCCCTTTTGTCAACTAAAATATGAAAAAATTACAAAGCGGTTTTTTATTTCATTAAAAAAGCCGAGAGAAAATATCTTTAAAACAACTGAACACATTTCAGTGTGAACACCGGACCCTAATTAATAATAATTTTGCCCCCCAAAAATCATTCATCGTTAAAATTCCCCTTTGGGAGTAAAATTAAACAGACCAAGCCCAATATAAAAATCACATTTTTTTTAAAAACCTTTCCCTTTCCTATTTTTAAAATTTTATTTTGTTTAGGAAAAGAAAAGTCGCCAAAACCAAATCTGGTAAACAGGGGGGTGGAACCAATTAATCTAAAAATCAAGCACTTTTGAAAATTTTCAAAAGTGCTGGGGGCTGTATAATTTCCGGTAAAAAAGCACCACTTCCTGCCAATCTTCGACTTTTTTTTCAATGAGTTCTTTTTCAAACTATCCACAGAGCAGCATGTAGGAACCCATTAGGACTGCCTTTTTCAAATAGATCATCATCTATCAATCTATCAGGTTTATTCCTGGGAATTCCAACAGACAGACCATACCTTTTTCCTTTACAAAAAAATTTTTTTCCTTTTTTATGCACCTTTCGTTTTTTTTGGGGCTGTTGTTTTTTTTCCCCGGGGCTTTTAAGTTTTTAATTTTTACCCTTTAAAATTTTTAAAATTTTTTAAAAAAAACCCGAAAAAAAAAACATTCATCAAGAAAAAAAAAAAAATTTCCCCAAAAACCCACCCATTTTCCCCCCCAAAAAACCCCTAAACTTCCAAAGGGGAAAAAAATTTTAAAAACCACCCAAATCCAAAAAACACCAATTTTAACATAAACCCCCACTGAATTTATTAAATTTTTTGGGTTTGTATTATCAATAATTCTGTTAAAGACATTTCACCTGAAATTTTTTTTATTTGCCCAAGTATCCTTAAAATTAAACATCTTGGAAAACCATACATTTTTAAAAATCAAAAAAAATTTTGGGTTTGGAAAGAAAAGTGTGCATTGAGAGGAAATGGTTTTTAAAAAACTCTTTAATAGTCTTTACTTGCTACAAGGAAAAACCGGAAAGGCTGTGATGCCCCCTCCTAACAAAGGATGTCACGGTCGACACCCCCTTAGGTCATTTTCAGCTATACTACAATAAAACACTTTTTCCCCCAGATCCCAGCATAAAGGGGTTGGACTATTAAAAATTCCGCACAACGGATCCAGATCTCCACCCAGGTTTTACATAAGGAAAGCTGCGGCCGGGGCCGGGGGGAACACTCCCCGCCATTTTTTTCAAAATCACTCACCACGTGACATCATTCCAAAACTTATTATAGAAAAAAAATAGAAAGTAAAAAACATCTAAACGTACCGAATGACGAAACACAGGGGGGTTGGGACTTCTGAGTTCGTTAAAAAAAATACTAAATTGAAAAGTTTACTTATAAGTTAAATTTTTAAATTTTTAAAAACCCTTTTAAAGCACCATTTTAAAATTGGTAAATTAAAGTATGCCTTGCCACGTTCGCCAATTAAGTAAAGAACAAAAATGTTATCTGAAGGGGGCCTTTTAAAAACCAAATTTTCTTGGAATTTTTCCTACGATTTTTTACTTTAAAAAAAATTTAAGATTTTATTCCCTTCGCAAATTAACTCACAACCCGGGCGTCGGGTCTTGGACGAGAATTAACGTACCCCAAAGGGGGGTTATTTCTATTTCGGTAATTAAAAAGGGATAAATTATAAAAATGGGGGCCTCATCAAAACAGTAATACTTGGGGGCTGCCTAAAAAAAAATTCGCACGGAATTAGCCATTTAAAAACAAAAAATTTTCCCCCACAAGGGCTCGCAAAAGGGAAAAGACCGACTCCAACTGTATCCATTTTTTCAAGCAAATAAAAGACTTAAAGGGGGGTTTTATTTACTATTTAAAAATTAAAATTTACGTTTTCAATTTTTTTATTTGGGGAAAACAAAGGGCTATTTAATAATACGAAAAATAAATTTTCTTAGGGGCTACGCGGGGGTGAAATGGGTCACGTATTTTGGGGCATAAGGGTTAAAAAAAAATATTATACGCCTTTCCAATTATGTTAGTCCGTCGATAATTTGTTCCCGGAAATTGGAAAAAAATAATATTTTGTACGGGCTAAATATTTTGAAATTTCCATTATAAAAATGAACAACTAAAGGCAAACAAAAAAAATTATGTTTTTTTAAAAAAAAAAAAGAGTTTTTAATATTAACAAGTAAACCAATAACACCTTAAACCTTTAAAAATTTTTTGTCTTAAATACTGATTAAAAACCCTCAGGTCTTGACTTCAAGACTCCCAATATTAAAACCTTTTTCTTTTTTTCTATGAATTGCGAAATATTTGAATACACAAAAAACACTATGGAATCCGCCTATACAACTGTCTCAATAAGTCTAATTAAAAAATTTTTCCCCTGCGATTGGGCCTCCCACCACATCATTTAAAATACAGTTCCAATTTTTTATCCGAAATGATGGATTTTTAAATCTTAGGATCCAAAGAAAATTTGTGTAGATTTAAAAGAGTTATTTTCATTACAGGAGTAAAAAATGTACTCATAGGGAACAATTTTATTAAATAACTTTTGAATTCAACCAAATAGGTCACAATGTTGTTAAAAAAAAGGGATTTTATATGATATTTTTTATTGTATATCAATATGATTTCCCATTAAATTTTCACATTGTAAACAAATAAAAAAATTTTTTGTCCGGGGTTTTTATACAGAAAGGAAACCAAACAAACTAGGGTTTTCCCACAACTCACTCTTTTCCCCCCTGGAGGGCAATAAAAGTGGTCTAAATTTTTTCCCCTTTATATTTACTGTGATTTTAAACCCAAATCATACTGCACTTGCGCCGACACAAACCAAATTACCCCAATTTAGGGGGCCAATAGAATTGGGAAGCTCATTGGAATATCACTAACGATTTTTAAATCGGTTTTTTTAGATCCAAAAATTTTCTTTCCCCAAGGGAGTTCGAGTATTTTTTTTAAAAAAAATTTTATTAAAGATACTTTACTTTTTGGTTTTTTTTTTATGTTGAGGCTTTTAAAAAAAATTTTTAAAACGATCCAGTCTTTAGAAATAGCCGGTTTTATAAAGGAATATTAATAAAACCTTTTATAAAAATTTAGCTTAGCCTGGATTTTAAAATAGGCCTTTTTTTTTAAAAAACCGGGTTTAAAAATTCTTCTTTTGTTTTTTTTTTTTCCCGGGGGAAAGATAAAATTCTTTTCTTTTAAAACGACATTGTTTGGGTTTTTTTACATTACACAAACAAACATTTTAGCAGTAAACAATAGGGTACTTTAAATTTTTTTTATATTACAGTAAGTAGCAGTTTGGTAAATTATTTTTTCCCGGGGTTTTAAAAAAAAAAATAATCTGTACCTGGCAAGAAAAAATATGAACGATACAATTTTAAAAAAGGTTTTTTTGGGGGAAAATATGGTTTTTGTAAAGGCCAATGGTACATCCAAAACCTTGTCGGGTGCCCGCCCTTTGTCCGAAGTCAATGACTCTTTAAAAAAAAAAGCCCCCCAAGTCTTAAAATTGGACATGGGCCAAAAAAAAAAAATTTTAAAATTTTTTTAAAAGGGAAAAAGGAAGGAAAAAAAAAATGTTTTTTTAATTAAAGATGAAGAAAAAAAAAAAGAAAAAATCAAATAATAAAAAAACCAAATTTTAGGAAAAATATAATTGTTTTATGTGGTCATGGGTTTATGGAATGTTTGCAACAACATTATAGATTGTAACTAACACTTGTTATTTTTTTAAAACGAAATAAATTTTAATTTCCAAATTTTTAAATTCTAAGTGGAGGAAATTAAAATTACATTATGTAAGAACGGACATTTTCCCTTTTTACGCAAAAAAAACATATAAAATCAGCATTGTAATTTTTGTAATTTTGTTTCATACAATAATTTGTTTAATTACATACAATAAAACATGTAAAAAAAGTTAAAAATTTTTGTTACAGGTTGAATAAAGGACAACGTTGTGCATTATGAAAAGATTTTGGGGGAGACAAATATTAAAGAAAGATAAAACGAAAACACATCGTTCCGGGAAGCTCTTTTTAAAAAATAAAACGAAATTGGGAAACAATTAAAAAATTTTATTAGGTAAACCCATTAATAGCTAAAAAGTTAGCTTCTCAAGGTTTTGGGGTTATTTGAAAAAGCCAAGGCTCTAATGTTATCGAAAAAAAAAATTTATAGTCTTCCTATGGTAGACTTTTTGAAAATGTTAGTAAGTAGTTTAAAAAATTAAGTAAAATAACATTACAGTAAATTTTTTAACAATTTTTAATTTATTAACCTTCAGAGGGGTTCATAATGGTGGGAAGCACAAAATGGAATCATTAAATTCAAACAAAAAATACAGAAATAAGAAAATGAATACGAGTAAAAACCAAAAAAATTGAAAAAAATCTCTTTTTTACAAGGTGTTTAACGGCTGATAACCCCCAAAAGGAAACATTACAATAAAAAAAGAATACAAAATAAGAAAATGAAAAAAGATAATACCAAAAAAATAAGAAATCGTGCTTCATTACAGAGGTGTTCTAACTGGCGAAAGCCAAAATGGAATCTTACAATTAAAAAAAATATACAAAATAAGAAAAAAAATACGATTTTATACCACATAAATTGATAAAAATCGTGCTTCATTCAGAGGGTTCATAACTCTAAAGCACAAAATGGGAAAATTACAATTAAACAAAAGTATACAAAATAAAAATAAAAATACATATATACCCATAAAAAATTTATAAGAAATGGCTTCATTCAAGGTTTTATAACTGGCTAAAGCACAAAAATGGAACATTTCAATTAAACAAAAAAAATACAAAAAAAGAATAAGAATACATTATACCACATAAAATTATAAAAATCGTGCTTCATTTCAAGGGGTTTTTATAACGGTGAAAGCACAAAAAAAGGGAACATTTTAATTTTAAAAAAAAGATAACAGAAAAAAATAATGAATACAATATATACCCCATAAAATTTATAAGAAATCGTCTTCAAAAGGGCAAAATCGAAACCAAAAGGCTTCCAAAAAAAATATAAAAAAAGTTTTGAATTAAAAACCACATAAATTTTAAAAAAAGGCTTATTAAAACCATCCCATGGAAATAAAAATAAACTTTCTTTTGAGAAATATACATTTAAACCTGAAAAAAAGTTCTAATTTATTTTTTTTTTGTTTTTTTTTTTTTCATTTTTCAGAGTTTTTTAATCAAATTTCACAAATTAAGTTATTTAAATTACAAATAGGGAAATAGGATTATTTTTGTTATACCTTGTCATCATTATACATTTTTATAACGTTTTTTTCCTATCCCCTTTTCAATTATTAAATATTTATAAATGCAGCTTTTTTAATGGGTTTTGAAAAGATCTAATTTTTGTGTAACCAAATCCCACTATTTTAATTTTTAAAAAAACCAAAAAGTTAGGTCAAGGGGGTCCTTTAAAACTTCTTTTTTTTCCATGTCCCCCTTTTTAAAATGCGTCTATTTTGACCGAGTATTTTAATAGTACATACTTAAAAAATGCATAATCAGTTCAGAAAAAAATACTTTTCAATTTTAGTCTATTTCAAAGAGAAAGGGGAACACTATAAGTACGTAAAGCTCGCATTCCAACCCTTTGGGGTTTTTCGCACCCCTTTTTTTTGATGAAGTGGCAAAAAAGAAGGGGCATAAAACAATTATTTACAATTTTGGATGTCTGTATGGCAATCAAAATATTCTACAAACAGAACTTATAAATTCGGCCCCCAGTTCTCTGCAGGGATTGGGAACAACCTTTGTAGAGACGCTGAGTCGGCAGGGGAAATGTCAACTATGAAATTTTCCAAGGGCCTATGTAATCCTACCCTTCATTAATTATTGGGTTCCAGTAAAATTCTCAGTTAATTTTGAGGAAAATTTTGATTTAATTAAACTTTTTTCCATTTTTTAAAAATTTTAAAAAAAATTATTTTTAATTTTTTTTCCCAAAACCTTCTTTAAAATTTTAATTTTTTAAAAAAATTTAAATTTCGATTTTGGAAAAAACTTATTGAAAATTAAAATTTCAAAAATTTTTTTTAAAAATAAAAAATTTTTTTATTAAATTTAAAACCCCAACAAATTTGAGTGTTTTTTTTTTTTCAAATGTCTTAAAAAAAAAAAAATCTCAATAAGTAAAATTTAAAAAGGTTTTTAAAACAATATTTTTAAAAAAATTTTTTCTTTCAATTTTTTTCAAATTTTTTGTCTCGCTTAACATAAACTTATTTTTCTTCACTTAAAGAATTGAAAAAATTGGGTCAGGAAAAAATGAAATTAAAGGTAAAGTTTTTTCCGTCCCAATTTGGGCTTTTGCCGGTTGGCGAAAAAACTTTTTGGGACCCCTTTTTAAAGTTTTTGGGAAAGGAATTTTTTTTTTTCAAACTTTCAAAATTTTAAACCCTTTTTTTTTAAAAGGTATCTTTTCCCCAAACCAAAAAATTGAAATAAACGGGGGAAAATACTAAAAAATTTAACTTAAAAAAAAAAAAATTCCTTTTAAGGTTTTAAAAATTTTTTTAATTTTTAAAGAAATTTTTAATGGTTTTAATTCCCAAAAAGAATCTTAATTTTGGTTTACACAGAAATATTTTTTTTACGTTTATTATATTTGTTTTTTTTTTTAAAAAATTTTTTAAATTAAACCCTTCACATGGTAAAAATGTTAATTTTTTTTTAACCAAAAATTTAAAACGGGCCTTTTTTTTTTTTTTTTTAGGTAAAAAACTATTTAAATTTTAAAAAAACACTTAAAATTTTATTAATTTTAACCCATTTTATTTCAAAAATTCTGGAAACCCCCCCTTTAAATAAAAAATTCCCTTTGGCCTTCAATTTCCAATATTTTTAAAAACCTTTAAAAGTAAAAAATTGTTCCCCTTTGAAAATTTTTTTACAAACCCAAAAAATTTATTTTTTTAAAGTATTTTTTTTTTTTTTATAAAGGGAAACCATTTTTTTTAATTTTTTAACAAGGGTTGGTAATTTTATTTAAATTTAAAAATTAAAGAAAAAATTTATTGAAAAATCCCTTTTTAAAAAAACCCAAAAATAAATTTTTCTTTTTTTTAAAAAACAAATTTGAATTTTTAAAAATTAAAAAAAAAAAATTTTTAAAAAAAAAATTTTAAAAATTTTAAATGACTTAAAAGGAAAAAAAAAATTTTGTAATAACGGAAAACAAAAATTTCTACCTAAGTTTAATTTTAAAAAATATTAAAAACCCCCCTTGTTTTTTTTTCAAAATTTTTACCTTTACCCCCAATAATTTTTTTCAAAAAAAAAAAACAATAAAAGAAAAAGGGTAAAATAAAAAAAGGGGGAAACAAAACTTTTTAAAAAATTTTTTTGACTGGAAAAACCCCAAAACCCACGTTTAAAAAAACCCAAAAAACCGCGGCATCTGCCACCAGGGGAAAATTTTTTAATGGAATGTTTTCAAATATAATTTTTTCGGGGAAATGGGAAAAAAAAAATTTTTCCTTGTTGTATTTTTTTCGCCTAAAATGTCCAAACTTTTCTTTTAATTCAAATTCTTCTCCCCCAACAAAAAAAAAAAAGAATATAAAAAAAAATTTTTTTCCCCGGAAAATTGGCAAAATTAACTTTAAAAATTCCCAAAAAAATAAAAAAAAAAGTAATCAGGGCTTTGGTAATTATTAACCTTTCGTTCTTTTTGGAAAACTAAAAATTTGTAAAAACCTTTTTATTGGTAATGTCAATAAATTGGGTCATTGCTTCAATCAAAATTCCCCCAAAAATTTTTTTTTTTTAATATTGGGGTTTGGTTAAAAAAGTGTAAGTAAAATTACCGGCATTGGTTTATTTACAAAATCGCCTTTTAACTTTTTGGGGGTTTTTTTTTTAATTTTATTTTTTTTTTAAAATTAAAAAAACTTAGTGGTTGATTTGGTTTTTTTCCCCAATTTTTAAAATTTTTTCCCCAATTAATTTTTTTAAAAAAAATTTTCCCATTTTAGTTATCCCCTTTATATTTTCAAAAATTTGCAATTTTTGTTTTTGTGAAAATTCCCTTTTTTTTTCCTTTTCCTTATTTAAAACTTTTTGCCCCATGTTTCCCTTTAAAAACTTTTTTTTTGTAAACACAGTTTTTGGAATCCTGTGTGTGTCATTTTTTTGGTTTTGTTTTTACAAAGACTTTGTCTAAGAGTTTTGTATGTTTAAACGCGGTTCTAATGTTATACTTTCTACCTACTCTTCTAATTTTCTCCGATATAATCCCGGCACATAAGGGATTGACATAAACGCAAATTTTTTTCACAATTCTGTTTTTCAGACTCAGGAATGATTTCTTCTGGTTCGTTTGCACTTATTTATAACTAATTGAGGGTATCCATTGCTTCTATTCTGAGAATCCGATTCCAACTTTCTTTTAACCTAGTTTTGTAATTATGTATTAGATTAGTTTCTTTACCTGAAGAAGAGATCAGATTGCAGATCTCGAAAACGTAGTGTTACTGATTTCTTGTTTCATTGAACGATGGCAAATCTCCGGAAAATCCTGTTTCCTTTATAAAACTCCCGGTAACCTGATGATATTTCAACATGTTCTGCAAATAATTTATTAACGTCATTATTGGTAAAATATTACGGATGTATTTATTTTTAGTTTAACTAGGTACAATTTGAAAGAGTAACTGAAAAAGGTGATGTCTGGAAAATATGACGCCTGCAAAATCATATAATTTAAATTTATGAAGTTATTTAAGATTAAATTGAGAGACATCAAATGGTAAGAACTTCGATAATAATGTTTTAATTATCAATCACGATAAAGTTTCAGACAACACTAGTATCATAATAATTACAAAAATAATTATTGCTAACACATTCACATTTTAGTTAAAAAGCAAATAGAGAATTAGATCCTTTATAAGAAAACACGCTTTGGCTCATTCTGTATTTTCTGATCTTAATGAAACATAATAATACATATTTCACTGAAACGTAATGGATCCACTAAAAATAATTCTATCGATAATATTATATTTTGATGCTTCATATTGTGCTAGAATTCAATAACAATACTAAAAATGTATACATTCTTTATTAGTCGAATAGTTTTTAAAATGAAACAGAGAGATGTTTAACAATAATAATATACATTTAAAAATAATACAGTCTATGCAGCAACAAAATAGAATTCATTTTAATATTTTATATAAAACATTATAAAACTCTTAAACGGACGACGGAGTAGTGTGATTAAAGTATTCAATAAATGTACTTATCTACATCTCTGACTATTTCTCTGTGCCAGTAGTCAGACTTCCAGTTAGTAGCAAGTCTGTGTCTGTCAGTAGGGCCAAGTTCCATGATGCATTATAGACTATACCGTGCTCTATATTATATAATGTGTCGGTAGTCTCAGACTTCCAGTTAGTAGCAAGTTCTGTGTCTGTCAGTAGACCAAGTACCATGATGCATTATAGACTATACCGTGCTCTATATTATATAATGTGTCGAGGTAGTCAGACTTCCAGTTAGTAGCAAGTCTGTGTCTGTCAGTAGACCAAGTTACCATGATGCATTATAGACTATACCGTGCTCTATATTATAATAATGTGTCGGTAGTCAGACTTCTAGTTAGTAGCGTGTCTGTGTCTGTCAGTAGGGCCAAGGTTCCATGATGCATTATAGACTATACCGTGCTCTATATTATGTACTGTGTCGGTAGTCAGACTTCCAGTTAGTAGCGTGTCTGTGTCTGTCAGTAGGACCAAGTTCCATGATGCCATTATAGACTATACCATGCTCTATTTTATATAATGTGTCGGTAGTCAGACTTCCAGTTAGTAGCATGTCTGTGTCTGTCAGTAGGGCCCAAGTTCCATGATGCATTTATAGACTATACCGTGCTCTATATTATGTAACTGTGTCGGTAGTCAGACTTCCAGTTAGTAGCAAGTGTGTGTCTGTCAGTAGACCAAGTTCCATTATGCATTATAGACTGTACCGTGCTCTATATTTATGTACTGTGTCGGTAGTCAGACTACCAGTTAGTAGCATGTCTGTGTCCTGGTCAGTAGACCAAGTTCCATTATGCATTATAGACTGTACCGTGCTCTATATTATGTATTGTGTCGGTAGTCAGACTACCAGTTAGTAGCATGTCTGTGTCCTGTCAGTAGACCAAGTTTCTATGATGCATTATAGACTATACCGTGCTCTATATTATATAATGTGTCGGTAGTCAGACTTCCAGTTAGTAGCATGTCTGTGTCTGTTCAGTAGACCAAGTTTCTATGATGCATTATAGACTATACCGTGCTCTTATATTATATAATGTGTCGGTAGTCCAGACTTCCAGTTAGTAGCATGTCTGTGTCTGTCAGTAGGCCAAGTTCCATGATGCATTATAGACTATACCGTGCTCTATATTATATAATCGTGTCGGTAGTCAGACTTCCAGTTAGTAGCATGTCTGTGTCTGTCAGTAGGGCCAAGTTCCATGATGCATTTTAAACTATACCGTGCTCTATATTATGTACTGTGCGACAGCCCTCCCGCCTCAGCTGGCCATGGTGTACAATGATTGATAATCAGACTATATTATCTACACTTCACCAGAACAAAATTCATCTTAAGTACAAGCTATGGAAAATTGTCGCTATAGATAAATACTGTTTATTCTACCATTAGAAAACCTTAAGAAAAAATGAGAAGTTTTCTTAATAGCGAAGGAATATAAATATACAAGAAGATTTTATTTCAAAATCAATATTGTGAGTTAGTCTTAAAAATTCGGTTTAATTCACTGCTACAAGTGGCAAACTATCATCGAAATGAAGAAACAATCGTTTGAATGAATAAGTGACAAGTTAGGTGACTACGGGTCATACATGCTTTGTTTACTTTGTATCCATGTTTAGCTTAAGAATCATACACTGAATGAGGTTATAAATGTATGTAATTTTACATAGCTGCTTATTTAATGACTTAACTTCATAGCAATATATATATATATATATATATATATATATATTATATATGATATATATATATATATACACACATATTTATATATAATTTATGTAAAATCATGGTAGAATTTTAAAAAGTACACCTATGTTTTTTTAATAAAATATTTAATTAAAAACGTGAACTAAAAATTTATATGAGGGAGGATACGAATTTGATTTCTCGAGTTTTTGAAAAATTTTTATTAAAAAGAATTCTTCATAATTCTGAAACTTTATAAAAAATAATGTGTAAAATTATAAGATTAGTAAAACAAAATTTATAGATTTGATAATAATATTTAAAAACTGTTTTTGACTCTTAATACTAAAAATATGTTCTGGTTAGAATATTTTAAGGGGATTCGAAAAAACATTCGACCTTTTAACCCCCAAACTGTACCATCCATTACCAACTATATCACAAACAATAAACCACGAAAGAGAAATTTTATTTTAATGTCTATTTTAATGAATAAGTTATGTACTGAAAAATAAAACTCTTGTGTTGTGAAAACAGACAACATAACTAACAGCATAAAAAAAAATTATTGAACTCGCGTAATGTTCAAAAAGTATTTTACGTGATTATCGCCATATCATGTATTTATATTTACGATTAATTAGATTATATTGTTTTTTCAAGTATTGATTATTTATTTTTCTAAAATTTAATTCATATAGTTTTCAATATTTTCTTTTTAATCTAACTCACTGCTTTATTCTCTTAACCCGTTATATTGGATATCAAAAGAACTTAATTTCTTCGAATAAATGCAGGTGTAACTACATCTTGTAATAGAAATTGTAATATTAAATAAACAAATTATGGAAATATGGGACCAACAAACTGCTATGTATATGTGACCGAACTTCTATTTGTATTTCTTTTACTCCTTCATCAGCAATTTTACGAAAAAGATGGTCTATTAAAAATGAATAGATAACAGTGCATAGCATATCCGCTAAAATAAAGACAACATATTTGTCATTCTAGAGGTACAAACACACACTGATGACGTAGAGGAATATACAGACAATACAGTATTCTCGTGCCAATGCTGAGGACAAAACGAACCTGTGCCATCAGGAGCTAATAAACACGACAATGGATCTACCTGACAATACTCTTGCTTGTAGAGCTCGGACTGCAGTGAATGATTGGCCGGTAGAACGTTTTGTCAATGAATGAAAGTAGAAATGAGATAGGCAAACAATGCAGGCTTATTGTTTAAACTTTTGTGTTGTTGTTTATTTTGTACTCCGTATTTGAGAGTTTGTTTTTTAAAATATTTGTAATGTTTGTTTTAATAACAATCATACTCCAGTGATGTGTTTCGCTGGATACATCGTAGCATTTTGTTATGTGTAAACCATAAAAGTAACAAAATAAACATATATTAGTGCTTTAGTCGTCAGATGACTTCATAACAATGTAGAGATGTTTGATAAACATATCGATTCTATAAAAAAAATTGAGTATAGCAAAAAATAAAACTATACAATGTATTGGTTGGTCAGTGTTAGAAGTTGACTTTATTTACTGAGCGTTAGCGAAGACAATCACTCGGGTGCCTGGAAAAATTAATTTCTGTCTGTCTATCTATCAGCACGATATCTCGAAAATTATAATACGGAGTAAGTTTTATGTCCTGGCACACCTGGATATAATTTAAACGGCCCGAGATATCTATGTGAAAACCTTGACCCTACCTATTATAACATATTTTTTTTTAATTATTCGAGTTGTTGAAAAATTTTTGCCCCCCTTTTCTAGGGAGGGGTAAAGGGGGGCAACTAAACATTTTCAAATACAAACCCCTATCATGTCTCAAGTTTTTTACACACGTCTAGCACACTGTCAAAACAGCCGAAGGTGAACAGTTTGAACACCTGCTACATTAAAACAGGTAACTGGTTTTAGAATTTTGCGTTAGTGTTTGACTCATGTTACGATAAACAAGACAAGACAGTTACTGATTTTATTATTGTAAATTTGTCATAAAATCTGTTTAAATAATCGTAGAGACCTCTAGTTTGGATTATTGGATTTATTTTTTTTATTCCCTTTAAAATGAGGGTCAAATGATAGGGGTTTGTATTTGAAAATGTTTAGTTGCCCCCTTTACCCCCCTTTAGAAAAGGGGGGGAATTTTCAACAACTTTAAAAAATTAAAAAAATATGTTATTATAGGTAGGGTCAAGGTTTCACATAGATATCTCGGGCCGTTTAAATTATATCTAGGTGTGCCAGGACATAAAACTCACTCTGTATAGATAGATAACTATAGACGTAAAGCTTTACACTAAGCTTCATTTCTAAACATACATCATAACTTGGTGTGTGTAGACTTTAATTATTTAAACACTGCTATCAAAAAAATCTTAATCTATGTATCATGTGACAAGATATCTTAAGAAAGATTATATCTGTATGCTTAACATTTTTCATTATTTTATCACAAAATGCTAAAACAATTACTTTTTTTGTCTGTCGGGGATGTACAAATTTTGTAATATATAATTGCATGTCTGTTTATTTTGTCCACAGGAAATCTCGAGAATAAAATGAACTATAGACTTGAAATGTTGCATGCAACATTAAGCGGAGCCTTTTAAGAATTAAGTTAAGTAATTGGGTTAACAAACAGTTTGCATTGAACAAAACTTTCCCTCGGGATTGTAAAAATACGAGCAAATCTTGTTGGGGTAAAGTGAGATACAATTATGAAGAAAAATTATCAGACAAATGGAAGAACTGTTGATATAAAACAATGATATATCTCTAAAGATGTGTGTGTGTGTGTGTGTGTGTGTGTGTGTGTTTGAATTAATCTTCCCAATGTTTAATTGATACTTTACAAACTTAATAAATATTAAAGTTTTAATCGATATTTGATCTCTCAATCACATGCTAGTTTGGTTATTCAATCACACGATATCATTAAAGGTGTGTGTGTGTGTGTGTGTGTGTGTGTGTGTGTGTGTGTGTGTTAGTAGTAGTAGTTGTTGCTGTGCTGTTGTTGTTGTTGTCGTTGTCGTTGTTGTAATTGTAATTGTAAATGAATTTAGTGATTTAGTGATAACAATCATAATTGGGTTATTTCTTGAATTTATCAATAAGGTTGCGTTTGTTACATTCTTTTAAATGTTCTGTACATGAACACGTTTTTCTTCAATTTTAATATCATTCTTACGCCTTTTTCATCTTTGGAGAAACTTTATATTTGTCCTTTGAGATCCCATAATGAGGTGCCTGTACAAATGTATGAGACTATGAGAATAAGTATTTAATAATAGAATATGAAAATTCGAATCCTAATAATGTTGTAAAAACTAAAGAGCCTTTGTTTGTTTGGGTTCGCTTTTACGCAATAGAATTTTAAAAAATAGTGTCTTTTGACAGAACTAGCCTTCTCAGATCTGCGAAAGTATTTTATAGATCGAGAAACAAGGCAGGACTCATCTATGAAAAAAAAAACACTACGACCTGAGTAAATTAAACTGGCCGCACACACACACTTTATGACATATGTTCTTGATCGTGGTAACAAGGACAACTCAACATTGGCTTCGGAAATATAATTTATTTTAAATTGTATGCAAAGTCGTGGTTAACTGCTAGTAGTTTAGCAAGACAAACTGGGAAAATTATAAGACTATTATTAACTACTTTGAAATTTCAATTAAAATGCTGGTACACTTTTTAAAAATATCATGAAAAAAGACTGACTGGTGATCCAGATTGGTTGAAATTTGGCCAGCTGAACAGAATTTAAAATACCAAAGAGAGAGACAGTAACCCTAGTAAAAGTGTGGGAAAAAACATTTTAAATGTTTAATTATTTTATGATGATTTCAGAATTGTCACAATTAATTTTATAATTGTAGTTATTTAATAATAAAAAATATCTCATATAGGCTATAACTACATCACAACATATTCTGCAGTAATTCAAGTTACTCTAAAAGCCGTTCCTTTAAAATAACGGACAAAGCTCACAAATAACAGTTTAAAGTGTATACAACTGTAGAGGAGTAGAGGGAAAGGGTCAACATAAGGCCAGTGGTGGGAGAGGATTTGAGGGTGGAGTTTGCAAGAATAAACTGGGTTGGGTTATTGCGTTTGGGGTGCGAAATCAGCACCCGACTTGTACTATAAATTCTCTCGGATCGCGCTTGGTCAACTTGACAATAATATACTCTGATGCAAACAATATTAAATACTTTAACGATATTACAATAAAGGTCATATTGGATCCTTCCAATAAAACTTCAGAAGTCTCCGTTTTGTTTTTGTTGGTATTAATCTGCTTTAAAATTATTACTTAAAATTAATGTATTTGTGGTTTTTATTGAACATCAAACATTTTGGCATAATCCAACACATTCGAGTCATTTTCACTGTTGCATTCGAATCCGCACACACTGCAGATAACCGGCATTTTAGTGTCAAAAATAAAACTGTTTCAATAAATATTGGTTGTCTTTACAAGCCGACCACCGCACGTGCCGCAGTTAATCTAAAGCATGACGTCTACTGGGACCGACCCAGCCCAGCCCGGCTTTTCCGGTCTGCCTCCGCGAATTGCCAGATGTACCCGCCCATCACGACCGGCCCGGTCAGCCCTTGTTACGTCAACGCCGTGATATCTACCCCTTCTGCACCAGCGCAGTCAGTAGTCTCTCTCCAACTTAACACTACGTTCAACAGTCGCCCCAGGAGCCGATCGAGGCCGGATAGGCCGGGCCGTTCGCAGTGGGCGAGTGTCCATTTGATTGCGTGTATTTCGACTTCACAAAAAGGCCGGGGCGGTCGCAGTGGGCGCCTTGCTTTAGTTTTCATACAGCCGCACAGCTCGAGCGACTGATAACAACTGACGAGTGAGTAAGTGAGGGCTGTGTCTTTATAAAGATATATATCTCAGTGATTAAAGCGAATTCTCTGCATAGACAACACTATAACACATTTTATCTTAATTTATTGTTAAGAATATAATAAATTTTATATTATTATAAACATTGAATTTTAAATATATACTCATTTGCTTTTGTAGTCTAAAATAAATTCAATTCCATTGACAATTTTAAAATTGTAGACATAAACTTAGTGAAAATTTTCTAACGTGGTGGTGAAGAAAAAATAGTAGCCTATAATTTAAGTTAGAGATGTTTTGAAATAAGTAATTTTCAGTGGTTTTCAAAAATTGAGAACCCTTAAAGTGTATAACCTCACATAAAATCTGGTTTACTTCTAATTGTACGTATTACATATTCTAAATTTTCTTGTTTCATTGTATAACACAATAAGAACATCGGTAAGTAGAAATTTCTTCCCTTATATACATTTAGACGTGTTAAAATAACATACCTAAGGGCTAAACAAACTTCGGTACGGATTGCAATGATATAACTTAAAAAGTTATCGCTTGTTCTATTGTTCCGGTACAGAAGTGCGCCATTGTATTCCGTGATGATGTTTGAATAGCAAGTCATTAATAAGAAAGTATATTTAGACTGAGAAGTTAAATTATGCTCGATGGTTGTATTGTCTCGTGAATTCTATTATCTTCTGTGTCAACTTTTCATCGTTTCAATTCAGTAAAGTTTTATCTTCTCAGTTGCCCGTGGTTATAGAAAAACGAGAACAAACAGAGTAAGTCACTGTCCGTCTGTCACATTTCCACATTTCTTTTCATTCCTAATTGTTGGCTTACAATTTAAAAGTTATAACAAATGCGTACATTGTGCAAATAAAGTTCACGCTCCTTCTCATAAAAATGTATACCATAGTAAACTAAACCCATATTTAATAATGTATAAAAGAATTTAAAACTAGGACAATCGAGGGTTATTGATTGGTAATTGTTGTTGTAATACATTTGAAAGTAATAACCATTTTCTTGAGATCAAACGATTAGAGAAACTGTATATACAAGTTGTGTATTTTTAATTCAACTAAATACTAAAGGCTAAGAAATAAAAACAGAAGTTTCATTTTTTTCTTTAACGCATTTCATGCAATGAAATGGATTTTTAAAAGTGTGATAATTATAACCTGGGAAGGTTATTTTATACAACAGAAAATAAATTGGGACTAAAAACTGTATATCTATTGTATAAAGAAAATATATTATTATTGTAAATCTTCTATAAAATTAAAGATACACTTATTTTAGAACAATCTTCCTATATTTTACGGCATGAATAAACATTAATAAGTTATTATAGTGTTTTAAATGGGTTCGAGAATCGCCCATAGGTTTATGATGTTAATTAATATTTGGTCGAATAAAAAGAAACAAGGGAGACCTAGTTTTCATTTCAACATTTAACTAAGAAAATTATAATTGGGTGATTTGTGTTATAAATTATTATTGGTGAATATAATCGATTTATGATGTGTCACAATATATAATCAGGAGACAGAATAATGAATAATAGACAGGTTTCTTATATGGCAGTGAATATATCATTATATAACAGTATGAATATTGCTCACATACTACTAATGGATAAGAGTTTATATGAATGATTTGAAATTAACAACCTAAAAATCGCATCATTACACAATAAAGAACTATTGATTTTAATAATAATTATTATTATTTTAAATCCAGAAAGAAGAGGGACAAAATAAATTATGGAAAATGTACGTAGAAGCATAAGATATTGCATATTTAAAGCTTGTTATTGACAATGGTTGGTTGGTTGTAAAGGATAATAAGATTTTACACTTTAACCTTCCCTCTCCCGACCATCACCTTCTGCTCAAAGTTTCAGATGACACGCCGCTATACTACAGTTAATGCCGACATTGATTTTCTTGTTAGTGTTGCAGATTCGTTTGGGCCGGTGTGACGTGTATTTTGCGCTCTTGACTTCTGTGCAGAAAGGACGCCAAGGTTCATTTTCTCCTGTCTGGACTTCAAGATGTTTCCGGACATGTTACCATTTGTTTAGCAGTCTATTACCGCACGTTGTAAGATTTAAGTATATGTTTACGCATTAGGTTTTTACAACTGATGAAGAGCGTAGATCTCAGTCCTCGAAAACAGTATTATACATTTTGTAACATATAGGCTAATGATGGCAAAATGTCCGTAAGACTATTATTCTAGGAAGATACTTTTTATTTCAAATTAATTTAAGATTGTTGAAGAATATTGTACAAAGGTGTAAAAAATGTGGACCGACGTCAAAAAACCTCGTGCTTAAAGGTCTTCTGCAAAGGCAATGGTGATTACGTTCTTGGATTATCGTGGAATGGTGTACACCCATACTATACTACAGGGTCAGACAATTAATGGGGAGTACTACATTTTAGTATTGAAGCAACTAATCAAAGATCACTTCCCAAAAAAGCAGCCAGACCCCGTCGGACTCTGGAAACTGCATCACGACAATGCTCGCCCTCATGTTGCCAATACTGTGCTTCAGTTTCTACCCAAAAAAGGAATCGAAACTGTGCCACATTCCCCCTACAGCCCTGACTTGGCTCCAAATAACTTTTTTCTGTATGCTCAGGCCAAAAAGGAGCTCAAAGGCCGGCGTTTTCCAACTGCTACTGCCGCTATTAAAATTGTAGAGACGATTTTGAAGGTTCTGTCTAAGGAGGGCTTTGAACACGTCTTCTCTAACGAGTGGCAGAGGCGGTGGAACAAGTGTGTGGCTTTAAATGGTGAGTACTTAGAAGGAGATACAAGTGTTAAAGTCTAAACTTTTAAATTAAAGGTATTGAAAGAGTACTGTCTGTCTTTATTAAACACCCCTCGTATATAGTGGTTCAAAATCCAACTTTAAATTGTGGAGGCAAACCCTCAACAACCTTACAATTCCATACCTTTAATTTGTAATGCCTCAAATAATATTTTTAATAGGCTACTATTTGAGCAGCTAGAGTCACCTCACGCTATTCAAAATTTAACAAACAATTAAACTTCTGTTCTTGATGATAATGGACCTGTCTGGTAGCTCTTAATTATAATTATTTTGATTGGTATTTGGCACTCAACTAACGTAAATAAACATAAAAACATGTAAACTTTGGTTAATATTGAGTTTGCCTTTAAACACTCTTATTTCAAAACTTATTATTTTAAATGGGGAATCTTTAAATGATACGGTATTTTTCAGTGGGAACGAATTTTCAATGCTTTTCTTTTTTTATTTGGGTAGATTGATTGTTCAACAATAAGAATAATTACTATCCAAATGCGGAAAGAAAGGAGTTTTTCAATGTTTATGCTTGATGCATTAAAATTTTCAAGGCATTAAACCATCCTTCATCTTTGACTTTACCCCCGGTATTTATTTTAAGAAATATAATTTCAAGCATGGGCCTGAATTTTCACCCAAGTAAGGAAAGACTTAATGTAGAAAAAGCTAACCAATGTCTAAGGTATTGATAACATGTTGAGAATCGTAATTTTAAAAGCCAATAAACAACATTGAATGATCCATAGTTTCTTGACAGTTATTTATTTCACATTTCGACGGTCTTTCTTCACCGAATCCGATTTTAATAAATAGCCTTCAAAAAAGATTTTTTTTGAAATATGTGTATAAGCAAGGTCAGTCCCTCAGGGGCGGTCTTTACTTTCGAGGCCGTACGGGTAGTGGCGACCCCGAGGTACCCTAGCTAATGCTCCAGATCCCTTCTCTTCTTGTTCTGGAGGCCTATGGCTGGCACACTTTTCTATGTGTCAGCCTATCTCTTCTTCTTCACTCTCTTCTATCTGAGGTAAAGTTCCTCAACTCTTCGATCTAGTTTCCCTTTCATTTCTCCCACTAGGGGCCAAGCCACGTGTGGAACAGCGTAGGCCAGGGCTGAATGGCTGGTGGCAAACCAGTCTTACTATGCGGACTCTGGACACCGGCGACCCTCCAGTTTAAAAGCAGCTTACCCAGGCATGCGGGGCTCTGTCTGGTTGACCTTCCATTCCCTAGCTTCTCGTGGGAACAACATGAAAAAGAAACAAAAACAAAAATCAAAACCAACCAACCCTTGAAACAGTTCCTGAAGCTGTTTCTAACCTACCTCTTCCTGCTGAGGTAGCTCCTGAAGCTACCTTCGCACATACCACCACCTGGCAACACAACTCAAGAGGTTGTTATGCCAACATCCCTACCTTTCTCCTCACAAAGTGCCTTAGGAACACAGGAGGTTCCATTGCCACACTGAAGCTCCCATACATGGCAAGGCTTTATCTGAGAAAGGCAGTACAGCGCTGAGGAAGCAAAATCCCTTCAAGATATAGAAGATCAGCTCCTCAACAGCCCAAGCACTCCATGTCTACAGGTACGCTGGATGATGCCACAGAGCAACTCGGCAACCTCAGAATGAAGAGGCCCAATCTCACCACTGCTCAAAGAAGAGAAGCACTAAAGGCTAAACTTCTTGAAAAGGGTGAAGCTTTTGACCCTTCCAAGTGGAGGAGGGGGAAAAAGAAGAAGAAAAAGAATCCAGAACGGCAGGAGGTCTCAACTCCGGGCCCAACTGCGGGTACCAAGGCGGGGGGTGGGGTCGGCCAAACGCCCCAGAGGCACCTTGGTCACCCCGCCCTCCCGCTGAGGGACCCGCAAAGAAGGCTAGGAGGGAAACCCAAAAGCCCGAAGCCGACGATCCCGAGGCCTCTGGTAGCACACCCAAGGCTACCTACAGAGAGATCGCAGCGATCAAAATGGCCATAGCCCTCGAAGGCTACCCGAAGCGAAGCTTAGTGCAGAAGCAAGGAGAAGCCATCTAGGACGCAATTATGGAAGAAATCCAACCCCTGGAGGATGGTTCCGTTCTATCGTTTGCGGGCACCTACCTAGAGAAAGTGTTTTAATTGCTTCCTGCATCAACGAGCACACCAAACGTTGGCTGGAAGAAGTTATTCAAAGAATAAAACCTCTGGGAGATGACATCTCTCTGAGAGTGGGGTCTGCGTAAGGACATCTTGAGGTCCACTAGGGTGTTTCAGAGCTCACCCGAAGCTTCTGAAGAAGACACCTGAAAAGGTACTTGAGATGTTCAATAAGCAGAACCCCAACCTGAATGTAAAACGAGTGGAAAATCCTTCCATCCCAAGCCAGACCCGAAAGGTTACGGATTTCGTCTGCTTCCTGGACGAGGTCTGCTACAAGGCTGTGAAGGCTTCCAACTGTAGAGCCAACTTAGGACTCTGGCAGGTCTCAATTGTCTCCCTCGACAGTCAAGGACAATGCCACGAGTTCTACAAATCAACCTCCAGCACAGTAGGGCTGCCTCGGCAGCCTTCTGCCAGTTCTTTCTCCAGGAGGGATTTGATCTGGCATTGATTCAAGAACCATGGCTTCACCAAGGAGAGTGGCGGGCCTAAATGAAACCAAAGGTAAGTTTAATTTACTGTACCTCTCTAAGGAATGTCAGAACCTGCATCCTGTTTGAAGAGAGGCTTGGATTTTCTAACCCTCAACGAATTCTGCTCCAGAGATCTCACTGTGGGCTCACACTGACCTGGAAGAATGGAGGGCATAGTGCAGAGCACAATTGTAGGCTCCGTATACTTGCCATATGATGCCAGGGGAACTCCCTCCATCAAGAGACCTAGAGCTCCTGGTGGAAGAAGCACAAGCCAGACGTCATCAACTTCTTCTAGGTTGTGACGCCAACGCCCATCACTCTGCTGGATGGGGCAGCACCAACACTAACCCCAGAGGTGAGGCACTTTCACAATTTCTTCTAAGTAGGGACCTATTTGTATGTAATAAAGGTAACCGCCCTACGTTCGCAACCACGAATTAGACAAGAAGTTATTGACATAACAATCTGCACACACAGGTATACTTGGAATGGTTGATAAGTGGCACGTAAGCGAAGAGGCCCTCGTTATCGGATCACAGGTATATCCGCTTTAACTTGCAAGATGAGGCTGCAGAGGTCCTCTATTCGCAATCCCAGGAGGACTGACTGGTTGGGATATAAGTCTGACCTTCAGTCACAGTTGGGATCGGTAGGCGGAAGGGTGCGATGCTTCACAGACATAGATCAGATAGCTTCTGACCTGCAGAATGCTATAATCAATAGCTTCCACGACAATTGCCCATTGCGACGGGGAAGAGTCGAACCAATACTAAGTGGTGGACTGCGGACCTCGCTCGCAAAAGGCTAATGTCTAGGAAGCTGTACAATCAATGCAAAAGGAGCCGTATCTGGGAGTCCTATCATAGAGCTCTAAACAGAATACAGCCTAGCAATTAAAAAAGCAAAACAAAGTTCCTGGAGGCAGTTTACACAGAAGGTAAATGAGTTAAGCGCGGCAGCTAGACTGCAAACGCTTACTAGCCTCAAGTCCAACCGGTCACTTGGTATCTTTAAGGTCCCAGGGAGGTCAACACACTTCCGGGTCTAGTGATAGCCTCAAACTTCTCCTTGAGACTCACTTCCCTGATTGTATCTTTGAGAATGACGACACTGGAACGTCTGGTAACCACGAGGCAGGCTCACGGCCAAGAGAGCTTGTCGTGGTACAGTGGGCCATTGCCAGAAGGATTGTCACTCTCTCTAAAAGCCAAATGGGCAATTTTCTTAAATTTGCCCCTTTCCAAATCTGCAGGAGGGGATGGAATCTTTCCGGCCCTGCTTCAACAAGGGCCGGAGAATCTCCTTACCCTTCTATGTGAACTATTCAGGGGCGAGCCTAGCCTATGGGTACATACCACAAGTCTGGCGTCTCAACCGGGTGGTCTTCATCCCTAAAAAGGGAGAGCGGGACTACTCTGTCCCTAAATCTTTTTTGTCCCATCAGTTTATCTTCGTTTCTACTGAAAACATTAGAAAGACTGGTGGAGAGGCACCTGAGAAAGGGAGTTCTCTCAGACACTCCCCTTCATCGCAACCAACATGTGCATACCAGCAAGGCAAATCCTGTGAATCAGCACTGCACCAACTAGTCAGTAGGATTGAAGATAGCCTGTCCGCCAAGGAATTGGCATTGTGCACCTTCATAGATATTGAAGGAGCTTTCGACAATGCCAAATTCACTGCAATGGTAAGTTGGAGCACAGCGACGTGCCTCGAGCCAGCTCTGTGCCGGTGGACTTAGGGCCATGCTGTGCTCCAGACGGAATCAGGGCCGATCTCAATGAAGTAGTATCGCTTGTGATCGCACCCACAAGGGGATGTCCTCAAGGAGGCATCCTGTCACCCCTACTGTGGAATCTAGTAGTAGATGGTCTACTTGAGGACCTTACTAACAACGGAATCTATGTCCAAGGATATGCAGACGACATAGTCCTTATGGTACAGGGAAAATATACAAATGTTGTTGTTGATATCATGAATACCAACCTTCAACATGTAACACAACTGGTGTCAGGGAGAGGGACTGAAAGTAAATCCTTCTAAGACAGTAGTTGTACCATTCACTAGAAAAAAGAACCTAGAGTCTCTTTCTAGGCTGAAACTCGCATCCACTCAGCTGGAGTGGTCAAAGACAGTCAAATATTTAGGACTGACTCTAGACCATAAGCTTACGTGGAATGATCATCTTAATAATATCCTGCACAAAAGCAAAGTGGGCGCTCATGACGTCCAGGAGACTTGCAGGAATCTCATGGGGCGTAAAAACCCCATATAGCACTATGGCTTTACAAAGCAGTTATAAGGCCTCAAATCACTTATGGTTCATTAGTCTGGTGGACAAAGGTGAATCAGGTAACTGCCAAAGCCAAGCTTGAAAGCTTACCAAAGGCTTGGCACAATCTTTGTAACCGGAGCATTCAGGAGCAGTCCCTCAGCGACCCAACCCTCGAGGTGGCTTTAGGACTTCTACCTCTTGATGTCCATATAAAAGCTGAAGCGCGTAAGTCAGCTTTATCAGGCTGATGGTTGCTGGCTTGTGGAGGAATGGCGCGTCTAACGCGAGCCATGGCGCCCATCACTGAAGCTGTAAACCCAAGCGCTATTCTCGAAATGGTCTCCGACACAATGAGAAACGGAGTTCGTATTCAATAAGCCATTCTCTGTTGACTTCTACTCCAGAGATGAGTGGAAATCGCAAGATAACATCCCAACAATAAGAAAGAGCTTTGTCTGGTACAAACGGATGGCTCGCTTATTAAGGGTAGAACTGGATATGAGTGTTTAGTCAATCCCCTAGAACTGCCCTTTGCGGCAGTTTGGGTCGGAACTGCTCCATATTTCAAGCCGAAATCTATGGTATCCTTGCCTGTGCCAACCTAGGCCTCACCAGAAGGTACCAGGGAATGAACATCTGTATAATGTCAGACAGTCAGGCAGCTCTTAAAGCTCTTGACTCCAACAGCATTTCATCCAGGCTTGTGTGGGAGTGCTTTAACACTCTCTGCAAGCTTGGATCACGCAACTGTGTGCGTCTTGGTTGTGGTACCGGGCCACACAGGCATAGGTGGCAACGAATGCGCCGACAGGCTTGCCAAAAGCGGAGCAAGCATGCCATACACCGGTCCAGAACCGAGTTGTGGTATAAGCAAGTCAGCCGCTTACCAAAGTATAAACAAATGGTCCAGGAAGACACACCGCAAATGGTGGCAGAGTCACCAAGGACAAGCACTCGGCAAAAGACTGCTTGCCGATTCTAGCTCCGGATTCACCAGATGGCTGATGGGGCTGGGCAGGGATCGGGTTAAAGCAAGTGATTGCCTTGATCACTGGACACGGCCACTTCAGGAAACACCTAAACACACTCTAGGTTTACGAAATGAGGACTCGGAGTGTAGACTCTGCAATAAGTCTGAAGAGACTGCAAAACACATAATACTGGACTGTGAGAGACTGGGAAGCAAGGAGAAGGGCTCTTTTCGGTGATAAACAACCAGGCGACGAACCAGATGCTAGTATCGGGGAAAAGCTTCTTAGCCTAATTAAGGGCACGAATATAGGCTTACCCCTCTAACATCAAAGGGGCACACAATAAGCTCAGGTTGACGTGTGAGGATCTATGAATCCACCCCCAATATCCCAAAGGAAAAAAAAAAAGGTACAGAGTGTTTTACTCGCCAGATACCAAACACTGTGACGTCATACGACCCGTCCGAATGCTCCGCTTCATACAATAGGAATAAACGTGCGCTCGGATTCATAATTGTTCGTATTATATAGTTATTCTTTTTTAATTACTAGAATATCTAGGGACACAAAGTCATAATCAAAAATAATTTAAACATTTCAATTCGATTCTATTTTAATCTTTTATTATCATACACAATAAACATTATATGGTAAATGTCAGATATTAACAGTATTATACGTACAACAAAAGTTTGTAGCAGACAACTAACAGATTATTCGCGGCCTTATTTGTTTATTATTTCCAACGGCATACACCATTTTTATAAACAAAATACTGCAAAAATACAATAAACAGTAGAGTTGCTACAATAATAGGCTAAGGAGAAAAATAACTATAGAAATTTCAAAATGACAACAATGATAACAAGATAAATAAATGATAGTAAATATGTAGCAGACAAAACATAAAAAGTAACCTTAACCACAGGAAGGAAATCAGAATTAACCAAGAAGCCAGACCAAGAATAGACCTCACTTTTATTCCACTGTATCACTTTTAGCAGCTCACTTTTAAAGGAATTCGCCCTCGTTGAAAAGAAATTCACAGTAGGGGAGTGTCACATCCAGATCTCAGAAGTCGTTGAAGGCAAGAGTTTGTAAGCATACCTGGTTGGTTGGAAGGTGTCGTCTTCTGAAAATTGATCTGGGCCGATCCAGATTACCGATCCGTATTCCAATGTGGGTAGCACATAAGCCTTGTGAGGACCACAAGAGACACAGGAGAGTTAAAGTCACCTGTAGCCCCGAAGATAAATCCAGGCAGTGAGTTGGCTCGGGAACAAAATATAAGGGAGATGTGTACGTGCGAGCTATACGTAGAGTTCAAATTCACTCCAAGGTCCTTGACAGAGTTAACTCTTTTTAAAGGCTACCCATCGATTGAGTAGTCTGTTAGTATGACGTTAGAATGACATGGTAACACACTTAGACACATTCAATTCCATGGCGTTAGACTTGACAGCACCAGGCGCTGATGTTGTTTAGAGAGGTTTGAAGATTTGCAAGGGATAGGCAGAGTCAAGTTTCATAAAGATCTTTATGTCATCTACAAACAAAATATGTTCAACTGCAATGACTTGTCTAATGTCATTCATTAAGAGGTTAAATAAAGGGGGCCCAAGGTTCGAACCCTGAGGTACTCCATAAGGAACAGGAAAAGGCGTTTGAGACAGTACCGACGAACTTAACCATGAGTTGTTTGTCTGTAAGATAGCCTTCCAGAAGTTCCAGTAAAGAGCTATAACCGCTGATCTTAGCTGTTAAAAGAGTCTGATTCATCCTTGTCAAAGGCTTTATAGAAGTCCAAGTAATTGCAAACGAACTCGGCGTGAAGTCGTTAAATGAATACATAACACAGTTCTGGAAGACTAAAAGGTTAGACACAATTCAGCGAACCCCGCATAAACCCATGTTGATCCACCGAAATATGTTTCTTGAGGTTGAAGTATAGGTGATCCAATACAACACTCGAATACTTTAACAACGGTAGAAATTATATTGATTGGTATGTAGTTCCTTGCATCGCTTCTATCTCCAGACTTGTAATCAATTAATTTGGTGAGGAGCACACGGCCGGCCAGACGGATAGCGTGACGTAGAGATTTTGGCATAAAATGCAAAATCTGTTGCCACATGAAATGTTTTGGTGCCGCGCTATCATGCGACATACAAAAGAAACAGATATTATACATATACTATCAAAAATGTAAAACATGCGATATACTCAGACAATAATGTAAACCCCCCCCCTAGGATATTAAATTTTATTCATATAAATTAGGTAAATACAAGGTGATCCCAAATACACTATGATTTCTAAACATAAGCTTTAGTATTTCATAACGCTTAACTACGCGTCACCGAACAGAGCTTTACCGACTTTCATTTCTAAAAACAAAATCTCCAGTCTCCAAATTTATTCGCTTTAATCGTAATAGTATTTTTCTGTTGTGGTGGTGCATATATAGATGCAACCACCAGATACTGTTGTATCTGGTGGTTGCATCTATATATGTAATAAAAATTACTAATTTTGTTATAAAATATTAAATGAAATCGTTGGATACTACATGTTGTGTCCAGCTTTTTTGTTGGAATGATTCTGTGGTCAGTGCTTCATTTTTATGTGGATGAGTTGTGATTGGATGAAAAAGTACAATGCCTTTTTCCACCAGAAGCTCCAGCTGTATTCGTTGAAATGTTAACAGCATAATACAGTTGTTCTGCTTTTAGGTTGATGGTTGATCAGTCTTGTTTTAACTAGGTGAAAATAATTGTATTTGTTAATAACTAATTTATTTAAAAAAAGTGTTAATTAGTAATATAAAATTTGTATTCTATGTTGGGTATTATAGATTGAAAAAGAAATATGGAAGAGGTTCTAGACGAAGTTGTTTCAAGTGAAGATCTAAAGGTATGTTGTTACTATGTCAAGTTACAGATCAGTAGTTTGTCTTTTGAACATTAATATAACGCAGCAAATCGTTTATGGCTATTATAACCTATTTAATGGCTATCAATCTTTTTCCTCAGTTTAATAATTTTAGGCTAACTGTTGTAGGCATATTTTAAATCTATTTTATTGGTAGTCTTAACTCATAATACGTGTCCATACATGAATATTTGTTTTATTTGTCTAAATGATTTATAGTTCACAATTCTAAGATTTGATTAACTAACACAAAATAAGCAATATTCATTCAAGATTTATGTTTGGCCAAATCTTGCTCTTGAACTGATTGTACCATTTTAGTCAATGGTGCAATAGTGATAATGGTTACAATTGCTTTCAAACCATGAGTCATCTTCATAGCATCATGATTATTTTTCATGACAGAATGATTTTAGGTAGGCCCTGATAAGAATAGAATGAACAAACCATACTGAACTCTTGTAACCTAGGTATTTCCAAATGTTGATTCTGATTAGCAACTATCTTGTTTTTCATTTAGCATTCCCATTACTGTAGTAGGCCTAAATGCCATTTACCCTATATGACAAAACCTTGTAGCCTATTTAGTGTGGATATTAAATCCTAGAACTGACAAGCAAGGTGTTTTTGATGTCTCTGCCAGCTAATTAAGAAAAATACAGTTCTTATGCTTAATCATTTTTCATCCTATTTTATTCAGAAAAAATTGCACTTTCATATTATTTCCTAATTATATTTTTTTTGTTATCGTCTAGACACCTTTCTTATGTGTAGAGTGAAAAAGAGTTTGTTGTTTTAACCAAAATTCCAAGTTTACCGATTTGGAAAAAATTTTGGTAAATCTTAAGCTCAGCGACTACCGCTCCGATCGCCGTAATTTTTTGCATTCTAACACAGGTTAACGTAATTTCACCGAAAAAAATAGTCCCCTGACTGACAATGCATTTATTCGTTTTTTTGGTGTTATTAGTTCGTAGGGTAGTAGTCCATGTACTAATTCTAGTATAAACTCGTCTTATCTTATCAGTAATAAACGCGCGCTGCTTATCTTTTGCCTGTAATGAAACCTGCGTTAGTTCTGTCTGAGTGTTGTGTGTGTGTAAGCAGTCATGCGTGATCTGGGCTTGGACTTTGCAAGCTCGAGTTAATTTTTTTTTCTAAAAGAGCAAGCAGCGCGAAGCGCTGCGCAGCGGGCAAGCATCGCGTGATCTGAATTTTGAATAGGCAAGCTAGGGTCTTTTTTAGCGTGTGACAAGAACCATCGCAAGCCATGTCAATAACTTCACTAATTATTCCTTGTCCATGTGGGTTTGTTTGTGTACGTCTGGCGGTCAATCGAAGCCGTCCTATAGGTCACGTGACCCGTCCAGCCAATCGGAAAAACCTTTCTGTTTGTCCACGTGGCAACTGTCAATTCATCAAAACGTCCATGGTCGGGCCATTGTTTTTAGTTTGATAGTCGAAAATCTTGTTATTTATGTGTTTTGTATTGCCAACATTGTACTGCCGTAAAACTGGTTTTTATATGTTAGCGATAATCGGGACTATTTTTTTCGGTGAAATTACGTTAACCTGTGTTAGTACGAAAAACCTTACGGCGATCGGAGCGGTAGTCGCTGATCTTAATATTTACCCAAAATTTTGTATTAAAAAGTTATTACATGCAAAAGAGAACAAAAACTTAGGCTATATTTATAAGAATGAAAAACAATATTTATGTAATTTTATAATAAAAGGTAAACTAAATATTAGTAACATTTCACCAAAAAGTGTAAATTTTCTTGTAAAATTTCAACAGGCCATCTACGAGGGCCATCCGGAAAGTAGTACCCGTTTGTGAAATAAAGACACAGAAGTAAATATTAACAAATATAAACATTTTTATTGAAAAGAGCATACATTAAACTACTTCTCCACATAATCTCCAAGCAAATTTAAGCATTTGTCATAAACATGTGACGAGTTTTTGTATTCCAGCGTCATATTCCTCCGCCGCCAGCCGATTGAAATACGATTGAAATTGAAATAGTCACGCCTTCTTTAAGTTCTTCATCGCTGTCAAATCTTTTTCCCGCCAAAAACTCTTTAAGTTTGTAAAGAGATGAAAATCTGAAGGGGCTAAGTCCGGGCTATACGGTGGATGGTCGAAAATTTCCCAATTGAATTGCTGCAGAAATTGTTGTGTTATCCCCGCTGCATGAGGCCTTGGTTTTGTGCTCATCTGTAAGCATGCGAGGGACCCACCTTGCACAAATTTTTGATTAATGCCAGATGGTCTTTGACAATTTCATGAACAATTGTTCGAGAAACATTAGGGAAATGTTCACAGATGTCATCAATTGTGACGCGCCGATCGTTCCTCACGAATTCGTCTACTGACCTCAGCAGTTGATCTGTAATGACAGATGGTCTCCCTGAACGCTCATCGTCGTGTATGTTCCCCCTCCCCAAGTTGAAATTACGACACCAGCGCCGAACAGATGACTCTTCCATCACATTGTCTCCATACACTTCCTTTAATTGGCGATGAAGGTCGAACGTTTCTTGCGTTGAGAAATTTTATTACAGCCCTCACTTCACAACTGGCGGCGTTTTCAATTTTTTTTAAACATTATGAACTGCCACAGAAACAACACAGGCAATGCTAGCATCACGGAACTTGTAACAGAGAAGGCAGACAAGCCACTGAAGCGATCTGACCTTGACCGGCGGCTACTCGCGTCATCAGCGCCTCACGCGGCGGAAACGGGTACTACTTTCCGGATGGCCCTCGTATTATCATCATAATTATTTATACATTTTAAATTGAACATTTAAATCAGTTGGTTGACAGAAATTATGATGGTTTTAGTGAATAAATTCATAATTTATTTTTACTGCTGAATCAGAGGTTAAATTTCTTACAATAAAAACAATATCGCTTAATTTCTAAAATGTTCCAAATTTAACCTATTGAACGCAGTAAAACGTTAGGCTGCAGTATAGTAAGTGGCCACCACCACAATCAAATCAGGGAGTCTAATTATAAATTAGGAATAAGTAAACTATTGAGTACAAATGGCGCAGTGTAGTGGGTACGGCGGTTATCGCAAGATAACCAGATCAAGCAAACCCGAGCGTGGCTGCTGCTTGGACAGGTGACCGCTGAGCGATCCTGTCCTTGCAAGCGGCCCGCCTGCCCGGCCATTGGTGGTGGTTCGGAAGTCACCTTTAAGCCGTTGGTCCCCAGGTTAAGTGTTAGAGAGGGCTTCTTAGCCCTAACTTCGCCTGGTAAAATAAGACATTCTTTACTTTACTTTACTTTACTTTTACAAAAACATACTACAATTATAGTTATTTAAAATTAATTATTGTCAGCTCTTTTAATGTATTAAATAACAATATTGTCCAAAATTAATTTAAACGAAGTAAAATCATTTGTATGTTATTTGAGTAGTGGCCACAACTAAAATGTCGATGGACATGCATTATTTGTGTTAGGCTACAAGCTGTCAGACACTTCTATACTTCAAAATAATAAAAAGTAACTTAAATGTTAGACTGCTTTGTTTTTAACATTTAATAAATACACATAGCCTAGATAGATTTTTATTTTTCATTAAATTATTTCCTTTTTAGATATAAAATGACAACTATACCATAATTTTAAAATGCTTAAAGTGTAATTCAGTTTGACATTTTGGTTTTGGTAGTTTACATAGTAATAAATATCAATTATTTGATTGTGGTAAAGGCTGCTCATTATACTGCAACCAAAAGTCAATTGCATTTTATATATATATATATATATATATATATAATTTCAATAAACATTGAATCGCAAAAAAGTACTTGCTCCGCCGGGAGTCGAACCCGGATCTCTCACTTGCCGGGTGAATGTGCTACCATTACACCAAAGAGCGCTTACTTTTTCCGATTCAATTATTTTGTATTTGGCCGTATCTGTCACATATGTGTTTAAATAAGCAAACTAACATATGATCGGAAGACCAAATACCTGTCAAACGACTTTTATTTACATTAAATTGTATAAATGGCAATTGCCTTATTTAATTTCAATAAACATTGAATCGCAAAAAGTACTTGCTCCGCCGGGAGTCGAACCCGGATCTCTCACTTGCCGGGTGAATGTGCTACCATTACACCAAAGAGCGCTTACTTTTTCCGATTCAATTATTTTGTATTTGGCCGTATCTGTCACATATGTGTTTAAATAAGCAAACTAACATATGATCGGAAGACCAAATACCTGTCAAACGACTTTTTTATTTACATTAAATTGTATAAATGGCAATTGCCTTATTTAATTTCAATAAACATTGAATCGCAAAAAGTACTTGCTCCGCCGGGAGTCGAACCCGGATCTCTCACTTGCCGGGTGAATGTGCTACCATTACACCAAAGAGCGCTTACTTTTTCCGATTCAATTATTTTGTATTTGGCCGTATCTGTCACACATATATATATATATACAAACTATATATATATATATATATATATATATATATATATATATATATATATACATAGTTTGGCTTTAATATTTGCTCTCAACTTTATTTTTGGCACTTTAGTATTATTTGGAGGCCACTATTTTTGAAAAATATTTCCTTATTGGGGCCAAAATAAACTTCATTATGTGTTATTAGTACTTTCCTTGTTTCATAATGATTCAAAAAAATACTTGATAAATCATACTTCCTGACGCCAAATTGTCTCCAAATACGCTAGACGAGCAGGCCTAGGCGTACGAATCACCTTTTATTACTTCATCTTTTTTTAGTGTTTGTTTTCATTGATTGTTTTTCACTGGATTAATTTATAATTTTATCATGATCTTCGTTTCTGGGAGTTGATTACCTCGAACTGAAGAGTAACATTTTTTTATCAACAGAAAACATGTGGTGATGCAGTCAACTCAATTCTTGCCGACTACTTCCTGATGGGAAGCAGAATACGATAGTTGTTAGTCGTAATGACTTGTAAATTTCAAAATAGGTTAAATAAAGCCTTTTCAGAAATCAGAGATTCTTTATTGGTAATCTTTAAGATTACAAGTAGCATCAATGAAAATAAGATGTACATAGTTGTTAAGTCTTATTATAAAGAGTATTAGTGGTCTTGATTGAGTTGCCTCCAAGAGTAGAATTCCTCTATTATATAGATGGTTCTCTACAGCAGCCAGTTTTTTCTACATTGCTGTCTTCATTTTCTTAAGATTATCTTGATTATTCTTGATTTCTTCTGGCAGAGCATTAAAGATTTTCTTCCCAACGTAGGTAGGTTTTTTTCTCAAATAAGGTTGTTCTGTGAAGAGGTAGTGGGAAGTTTAGACCATGTCTTGTACTGGGTGGCGCAAAAAGGATGGTGGGATTTGAACTGTGTAGTACCAGTGGAAGGTGAGGAGGGGGGACCACTGCCGGCCGTCTGCAAGTCGGCCATTACAACCCAGTTTGCCACGAGATGGCGCAGTGGACGGTCGAGCATCGTGTTTTTGCTGTGGAACAGTTTTTCAGAAATAATTAATCTTTTATTACTGTGCAACGATTGTTTCGACAACGTTTTGGTGTAGCGCGTGATGAACCCATTCCAGATGGCATATCCATATCACCTTGGGTGACTGCATTCCGGACAACAGGGTCTGTCATGAGTGGTAAATCTACTGGGCGTCCAAGTACGGCAGTTACTCCACAGAACATTGAGAATGTTAGAGCATCAGTGCTTCACAGTCCGCGTCGTTCCACCAGGCGTCGTGCTCAAACTTTGGGCCTCAGCCGTCGTTCGTTGCAGCGCATTTTAAGCCGTGAGTTACAGTTTCACCCATACAAAATTATGATCACGTAAAAGCTCTATGATCGTGATTTTGAGCACCGAAGACGATTTTGTGAAACAATGTTGGACATTTTGTACTCTAATAATGATGTTGTGCTTTTAATGTCAGATGAAGCCCATTTTCCATTTAGACGGCTATGTCAACAAACAAAACTGTAGGTATTGGGCAGCAACTAATCCCAGAGAATTGCACCAAAAGCCTCTTCATAGTGCTAAAGTAACAGTCTGGTGTGGAATGTCAAAATTGGGGATTGTTGGTCCTTATTTTTTTGAGGAGAACAACGCTACAGTCACTGTGAACTCGGAACGTTACGTTAACATGCTACGTAGCTTTTTGGGGCCGAAACTGCGAGAGTTACGTGTAAATCGAGATCGAATTTGGTTTCAACAGGACGGGGCCCACGGCCCACACAGCCAATGACTCCATGTGTGTCTTAAGGCGGATATTCCCCCACCACATCATCTCGCGTTTTTGGAGATGTCCACTGGCCCGCTAGATCACCTGACCTCTCAGCCTGTGATTTTTTTCTTTGGGGTTACCTAAAGTCAAAAGTCTACGTAAACAAGCCCCGAAACTTAATTGATCTAAAGGAGGCAATCAGTGCGGAAATTATGGCAATTCAAGAAGAAACTGTAGTGAAAGTGATAGAAAATTTCAAGGAAAGACTTGTGGAATGCATCACCGAGGAAGGACACCATCTTCCGGAAGTTATTTTCCATACATGAATTTTGGAGGTTATTTCTTGTAATTGGGTGCCTGGGAGCATTTTAGTTACGTAATAAAATTAATTTGTAAAACTGATGGAGTTATAGTTATTTAAAATCCGACCATCCTTTTTGTGCCACCCAGTATTATGCTCATGGAGATCACCATTTCAAGGAAGGTCTCTTGTTTGGCAATACAATATTGTTTCTATTATTTAAAGGGATGTTACCGTAAGTATTTTCAATTCTTTAAATGTAGTCCTACAACTTTCTCTAGGTCCTAGGTTGCCCATTGATTTCTTTTGGATTTTGAGGACTTTTGAAAGGTTGAATTTTGTTGTGCTTCCCCATGCTGCTATTCCATACCTAAGATGACAAATAGCGCATAGTACACTATTTTAGTGGATTCAAGGTTGCTAGTTGCATGGGTTCGTCGTAAGACATATATAGATGAATTTAGCTTTAGGCATAAATTGTCAATGTGATTTTTCCAAGTTAACTTATTATTTATTGTATTGTTATTCCTAAATAATTCATGTCTTCTGCTTCTTGGAGGTCAGGGAGTTCGGACACATAGTTTTTATTAGTTCCTATAGTGATTTGCTTAGTCTTGTAGCTGTTTAATACTAGATCATTGTATCTGCAATATTGTAAGGCCATATTAAATGAGATGTAGGAGTTTATTTCCAGCTGTTCAACATCCTTTTGGGCAGATAGCAGAACAGTATCGTCTGCATACATAATAGAATTTGTGTAGTTTTCCAAGAAAGTTGGCAAGTCATTTGTGAATAAAATATATAGGATTGGCCCTAGGACAGAGCCTTGGGGAACACCTCGAGTCACTGGTAGCCCTCCAGAACTGACAGTGCAGGTGTCTCCATTTCTTCTCTGTTTGACCTCCACAACTTGGTATCTTTCACTCAAGTAACTCTCAAACCATTTTAGAGCTGACTGTTGAATGCCAAGAGATTGTAGTTTGGCTAGGATTAGGTTATGGCCAAGACAGTTAAAAACTTTACTCAGGTCTAGAAAGATACTGGTGATGGTGTTGCCTTCTTCTAGGTTGTCTATAATAAATTCAACAAGGTCCATTATTGCAGTTAATGTAGATCTTCCTTTTCTGAAACCATGCTGTTTTATTTGACAGGAGATTATTGGCTTGCAGGTGAGTGAGGAGTCTAGATAGTTATTTTTTCTGTTACTTTAGATACAGTCGGTAGTAGTGAGATGGGACGGTAGATTGTGGCTTCATCTTTATTTCCTTGTTTATATTTAGGATATATTTTGGCCAGTTTTAGGTTGTTCGGGAATCTGCCTTGCATAAAGGATAGGTTAGTGATGTGGTGTATTAGTCTTAAGAGTTCAGCCTCGCAAAATTTTATGATTTTTGAAGACATTTTGTCCAACCCAGAGGAGGTTTTACTTGCTAGTGAGTGGATTGTTTGTTTAATCTCCATAACTGTGGTAGGGGTCATCTCTGTCATTATGGTTGCTATGTTTTACAGTGGATTATATACTATGTTGTCATTTCATATTTGTTGTTGTTTTATGGTGTTGTCAGCAATATTAACAAAGAAGGTGTTAAGGTGGTTAGCGATTTTATTTGGGACTGTTTCTTCTACTTTATCAATTTTTAAATGAGTCAGGCCTGGTGTTGTTTGGTTTTTTAGCAGCACTTTCTCTATTTATAATTTCCCAGATTGCTTTGCTTTGGTTTTATTGTTAGCTTGATTTATATAGTCTGCATTGGTCTCCTTTTTAAGCTCTCTGAGTTTTAGATCATAAGCTTTTTTCTTCCGGTTTGCTTCAGTCTTATTTTCTATTCTTCCTGTGAGATTGAACTTGTCCTGCGCTTTAATAAATTCTTGCCGTAAGCTCAAGGCTTCTTCGTTGTGGTATGTATTCCTTTTAGAGTGATGTTGTTTCTTGGTTTTGAATGGACAGGCAACATCTAAGGCCCTAGTAAAGATGATAAGGAAATTGTCATAAGCGTCATCAGTGTCGTTTGATTGTGTCACATTTTCCCAAGTTTCTGTGGCTAAGAGGTGTTTTAGGTTGTTTAAGATTCCTTGGGCTTGTATCCCTATACGTTGAAGATGTTGAGTAGTCAAGTATTTTAGGAAGACTAGCTGTGCAGTATTGACCGGTATGATCTGAGAGACCAGTGTTACAGACTTCTACATTTAGTTTACCTGGAGGGAGGTTAGTGCAGATGTCAATAGAGGAGTTAGAAGTGGCTGTGACTCTCGTTGGTGGCAGGGCAAGTCTCCTAAGGTCATGTAAGGCCAACAGTTCATTTAGTGAAGCTCGTTCTCTGTTATTGGTAAGGTTATCAATGTTGATATCTCCTGTGACAATGATGTAGGAGTTGTTTGTATGTACTTCTGTTATAGTGTCATCTAAAACTTGGAGTGTTGTCTCAATATTGGCATTTGGTGGTCTATAATAGCCCAGTATATGTAAGTCTATTTTATTGCTTATTTTTATTGTTATTCGAGTTACCTCACATACCATTTCTACACTGTATTTTTCCAGGTTAAGAGAGGTAGGTTATTTGATAAGTCGTGTTCCAGAAAGTCCTTGTTTTTGAATTTCTTTTCTTTTCTGTGTCGCAGGTCTAAAAAATGACCCTTTACTTTCTTTCTTGTCATTATTATGTGTGATTGCTTGAGCTTTTGCCACTTGCAGAGATACATTGAAATGATTTTTTTCCTCGGCTTGCATTCTTTTTTGTGACTTTGGGGGAATTGCAGTAACTATAACTCAGCCTTTTTGTAGTAGCGGGGGTCACTGTCGCTGGGTTACTTTTTATATCATGCAGTTGTTCTTGAAAAGAGTTGAAAAGGTGTTCTATGTGGTCTTAGCGGACCTTCATTTTTGTCAGCTCAAGAAGGAGGGGTGTAGTCATGGGTGATAGGGTGCTGGACTCTGAGGTATCGGTTTGTGTTTCCTAAGTGTTTTACAGTTGTTAAGGCTTGTTTTGGATAAACTTGATCAATATAATTAGTTTTCTGTTTTTTTAAGTTCATCTTGAAGTTTTTTAATTTCTTTTTCATAATTTAAAATAATTTTTTCCTTCTCCGGTCCTGCTCCTCAAAAGTTTTGACTAATTCTATTTGAAATTGTTTCTCTTTGGTAAGCTGATGTTCAATTTGATTTAGAGTTTCAGTTAAGGCCAAATTTCTATTGATTGTGTTTTTTTAAAGTAGTCTAGTCATTGTAGTTTATACGAAAAGGTTTTAATCATAACTTAGGCTGTGACGATGTCTATTGCACTGTTTTCTTGTGTTGAATGACAAATAAATGTTCTGATTTCTGATTGGTGCGTCTTTTTCATTTTCCAAATCTTTAATTTTCATTTCATATTCAATTTCACTGTATTTTTTAGGTCTGTGATCTGTTGTCATAGTTGGACATTTTTGAGCTTTAAATTATGTAAGGTCTTGTTTTAGTTATCCATTTTCGGCCAGCAAGGCATTTCCTACCTCAGCAGCTAAGGTAAGTGAAGTTTCAAGGACATCATCTTCCAAGTTTTTAATTTTTCCTTGAACCTTCATCAATTGTTACTTGTGTCAAGGAAGTGAATTCATTATTAATGACTGGTTTGTTTGAGGTGTGGTCAGTTTTATGGTCAAGGATGTGGGAAGTGCTTGGTAGTTGCTTATCTGCGAGGAAGTAAGATTGATGAGTGACTGCTTCATTTGGCCGTAGTGTCAAAATTTGAGGTGTCTTGATCTAATGTTGTACAGTTACTGCATTTCCACACATTAATTTCTGTAGTAGTCCATTTTTAAGGGTTTTTTCAAGTATATTCTGACATCCAGCATGATACCACATATTGCATGCAGGGTCCAGAACATTTTATTCCTGAGAATTTAACTCCTACAGTACAAGAGCCACAAGAATACTTTGTTTGGCATTTCAAATCTCAGTCAAGTTAAGACTGGGTTAATAAAGTGATAAATATTTATTCAGGTTGGTGTAATGTAAAACAGAGTTTGTGAGAGGCAAATAATTTAACAGTGAGTCAGTCCTCTTATTTAATATAACAGAGTCAGTTCTTCAAAGTAGAAGTGTGTCAGAAGGAATGTATAATTGTATTTGATTGTCAGGTTTAATCAAGTACCGTGTCAAGTAGAATAATCTAGACAAGTATTGAGAGTGAGATGGTAGTATACAGCAGTGTTGACTAGTGTGTGAGGTCAGTTGGGTGCTTGAAAAATTACATTTTGTTAATACTAGGTTATTTCTATTACGTGTATAGTAACTATGGATATTACTATGGTTAGAGAGGTAGTTAAAATTATCTTTTACATTACAGGAGCACATATAATAATATATAAATAGAAGGCAGTGTTAAAATATTAAGTTTTATAAAAAGAGGTTTACAGTGTTCGCGGTTTCCTACATTACATAGCAGCCTTACAGCTCTTTTTTGTAGAAATAAATAGCTTGCTTGCAGCTTGTGAGTAACCCCACAAAACAATCCCATAGGTTAGACAACTGTGGACATAAGCATAGTATATCTGCAGCTGAAGGTCTGAGGAAATAACACCCTTTAGAGATCTAATTAAGAAAATGCCCCCGAGCAATCTTTGAAGCAGCATAATCAATGTGAGTTTGCAATTATAAGATTAGACTTGTCAGTTTTTATCAACAACTCAGACTACTAAGAACTTTTTGATTGGGCCTATGAGCTAGTATTTCACTTAGTAAATTCTTGAGAAGTTCTTTATAAAAATGATAAAAAGTTATTAATATGCTGCCATTGTGAAGTAGGTAGATTTTACTTTTCTTAAGTTTTTGTTGTAAATTTAAGTTCCTTGGTGGAGTTTTAATTGGTGAGTAGACTTACGGTGTTCCAGTTTGTGCACAAGTTTAGTGATGTTTGTTGAATAATTACCACTTATAACATTACTTTCACTGGAATTCACTATACTAAGACTGTAATTCAGTCTTCCATGTTTGTTTGTTTGTTCTTATTATTACTGCAGATATTTTGGTCCCCCGATAAGGAAAATCTGTCCAAAAATAGCGGCCTCCAGATGGGTAAGGGTATGATAAGCGGACCCAGTTTTTTATATCAAAATTGGCAAATGATATTACTTAATTATAACCATCGATATAATCAATCGATACTGATTAATTATTTTGACAATAATTACTTAAATAACCTATATCAACAACTGTAAACACTTTCAAACAATACACACGTAAGGTAAAATCAATTATACATAAGTAAAATTTGTTTATTAAAAAATTGCAGTCAATTTTAGAAAACTACTCGAAATTACTTTGAAAGATGATGAGACATGTTTTTTCGTGGCTTCAACATGGACTCGTACCGAAAAACCCATTGTGTGAAATTTGTGGGAAAGAAACAACTGTAACTGTGAGAGGAGCAAATATGGTCGTCTTCAGTTTTCCTAATTCTGGTTATAATAATTTGTTTGATCACTGTAAATAATACATTCATATATTAATTTAAAACATATGATTGTTATTTAGGAATATATACACTTTTATATCGATTGATAGTCTAGAGTTAGAGATTTGAATATTAGGTATCGATGATTACATTCTTCGATATAAAAAACCGGGTCCGCTTATCAGGTATATAAGGTACTATAAGACCTGTACCACTGATTTGTGGTATAACATGTGTAGATTAGATATTCCCTTTTCAACTGAACCCCCATTTTTGTGACCAAAGAATTTGATATTACCTTGTACATGGCAACTTGCAAACTATACAACTTATATAAACAAACACTAAAATATCAGATTAGTCTAATATAGAATTTGTTCTAGTTTAAAATAAAACAATAACTTCAATATAAAATGATATAAGTATCCTTAGAACAATAAAAAACTAAAGATTCTATACAAGCCTTTCGTCATAATAGAAACTCACTTAAGAATAAAACCTGTATTTCGAAAGACAAAGCTGCAGCAAAGAACAGATTAATACATTGTATTCAAAGAGATATAGAACACATTGGTACTAACATAAAACTTTATAAATTATCAACTTCAATAATTAAACTTCAAATATGAAGTTTCATCATTGTTGTGGCCACAATGATTGATTGTGATTGTTTACTAAAGTTGATAAAGTTTAAAATTTCATAAGTTGTTTGTTTATGTAAGCCTCAAACATCTTATACTAATATATTTAGTATATCTTTTTGAGTGCAACGTAAATTACATCATAAGCTGTATGTAGTTCCGAAAAAATTCAATATTTTAAACGATTTTCAAAATACATGCAGAGTCTTTTGCCAATGAGGGAACACATATAAAGGACTCGCCATGAGTCTTTAGCCAGTTCTACAGTTAACCCTCTTCTCTGGTACATTACAAGAAGGCCTACAGTAAATAATTTTGAAATTCCAGAATGTAATTGTATTAACTAAATCAGAAATGATATTCTGAAAAATTTAACTTTTATTTGTGCAAAAAAAATTTTATAACTTTTTAAGTACTAGTCTATTAGTGTCAGATTTTCATAATAATTTATTATTCCTACCAGATAAAAGCTAGAATAAAGTACAACATTGATACAAAATGTCATTGGCATAGCAATTGTCCTGCCAGCACTAAGTTATTGTACTTTTTGCTTGGAGACAGTAGCCAGCTGTTCCTAATGTACAATAAAATTGTGCACAGTTTCTTGCATATACTGTTAGCTTATTCTAACCCTCAAATTATATTTTTCTCACATTTAACCACTTCAATTTCACAATTAAATGTAATAAAATACTTTCCACAGTCGCACTTTAAAATGTCATGCATTTTCTGTGACGTTTAAATTGATTTTGTGTGAGTTTTCATATTAAAAACTTACTAGTACTTCATAGTACTAACCTACTATTGAACGTCACTTACTTTAACATCTATATGTATATAATAATTAACAATACATATATCAAAATATGTGTGTGTGTGTGTGTGTGTGTTTGTTTGTTTTTTGTTCCTAATCAAATACCTACCTCAAGTTTCTTAATTATAATTGGCTCTTGGATTTCAGAAAATTCGAACGTGAATATCATGAACAACTTTATAAAAGCCAAGTAACTACATCAGCTCAGTTCAATTATGCTTGGTGTCTGGTGCGTAGTAAATATCCTGCAGACATTAGAAAAGGAATCTTACTTTTGGAAGACCTTTACCAGGACAACCAAGGAGATGAAAGACGTGACTATTTGTATTATTTGGCAATTGGGAATGCTAGAATAAAGGTAAGTTATGTCATTCAATCTAAAATGTGTACTTGGTAACAAATATTGCAATAGTATAATATTATAACCACTTAAATTTCAGTTGTGGGACTGATAATGTTTTCTTTGAAAACGAAAGGCCTCACAAAAATATTATTGGAGTGATTGTTTTTTAATTAATTAAAGAACTCCAATAAGTAATAAGCTTCAGCAATGTATATCTTGCTATGTTAAACTAAACAATTCATGAAGGAAGCATGGAATTTTTTTCAAATCAGAGAACAATGATTACTATCAAAGTTAGTTTAATTTATAATTATGAATTGCATGTGGTACAGTAATTAACTGTGAGTTTTGAATCTACAGTGTTATAGTTTAATTATGAACATTGCATACACTGTAGTAAAACTTATGAGTGTGAATACATATTATAGAGCATTAAATAAAATAGTATTTAATTATTAACCCAACAGCTGACAATCAGCGGGGTTTCTGTGGCTTATTTCTTGTCTTTACTGGCAATCAACGGAACACCCGTTGTTTTACTTCGTTCTCTCTCGTCACCTGTGGTACATTTACCAGGTGAATGTCGATATGATTTATATACTGGTGGGGCCGGGAAATAAATGCTGAACACTGTAATGCTTTATTTCTCTATGTCAATTGCATCATCACAAATATACAATTCAAAATGTATTTGAAATGTAGTCATGTTCGTAACAGTTTAGCTCGAACAAGCCTGGTTCTTGCTGTGGTTATTGTTCAGTTTTGAAAATAAAGTATAAGTATGCTTAAATAGTGTTTATTATGTGTTGAACTGACTGCAGTGACTACTTACTAATATATTTTGTGATGTGTTTTGTGCAATAATACGGTTTTAATTTTGACGTTTTTTTTTTTAGTCTAGTTCTTCTACTAGTAAATTTATTAGGTTTTTACTATTTATAGTTATATTTTATAGCTATAAATATATATATAGTATTTCACTTATTTAAATAAAAAACAAAGATATAACGCTTCTGTATTTCATGGAATTTTATACCCACATCTTGAGAAAGCAAAATAAAAATATAAAAAGAATAAGAAAAACAAGAAGAAAATAACCAAAAATATAAATACGTAGCTAAAACATTCAAAGACCCTGCTGTTATATCATTAATAGCACAGAAGGAAATTTGGAAAAGTTAATTTCATCTTAAATTTAAACCATTTGGGTATTTAGATTTTAGAAGTAACTGATGGGCTTGTTCAAGAATTTTTTAATTTTAACCTATATAAATTTTCTTCAGGACAAGGGAAGACCTTGTTAATTCCTTTAAGATCATAACAATCTTCAATTTGGCTTTTTTGTGCTCAGCAGCATGTTTGGCCAATGGCTTCTTGTATTTTATGAAAAATATCAAATCTGTGCCCTGTTATTCTGACTCTTAAGGTGGTTAGATGTTTGTCCAATGTACTGATTGTTACAAAATGTACAATGAATTTGATAAATTACATTCATAGAGTCACAGTTTACTTTACGAATGATGGTACATGTGTTTATACCAGTTACGCTACTTTTGAATTCCCTAGAGTTTTTTCATAATTATGCATGAACCGCAACATGGTTTGTTGCATGGTTCACATCCATTAGTAACGGGTTGGTGTAGTTTTAGGTTGGACCAAGATTGTTTTTTCAAATTTGGAGGTTTTGTAAATATTACTCTAGGAGCTTTAGCCATAAAAATTTTGGATATCTGAAGATGAAAGTAAAACATTATGGGCAATGTTCATAATACCGTTAATTTTGTGTAGTCCAGGAAAAAATTGTGTATTAAACTTTTGTTTGTGTTTTATAATTGAAGCTACTTTGTGGATGTTTTGGTTTGTTTATTTGATTCTTTTAAATTTTGTCTGGGTAATTTAAATGTTTAAGAAGTGTTGCTTAATGTTTGTATGTAATTTAAGAAGTCTATACATTGCTTCTTGGCTCGTATAGGTAAATTTTTTGGAATAGGACTTTTTTTTATATACATTGGATGGCAACTTGAAAAATGTAGATAGTTCATTGTTTTTTGTTTTAAACATGCAGTTGTGTTTACGTCACACACCTTTTTGCAGTTTTTACAAAAATATCTTGTTTTTTCCACCTTGGGCTGTAGTCTACAACACACACACCCAAACACCAGTTACAATTTCAAACATCTTTAGCAAAAAAGACAAACAATAACGGGTAACACAGTTGCATAGAAACCACAAAAAGAAAACAGCTGTGTCAAGGTCATTAGTACTACCGACATTTATATTGATTACAGATTTCAAAAATAGTCTAAAACAGGTTGAAAAAAACTTTTTCAAGTTCATAAATAACTTTTAACAGATTATTTTCTCCGAACGGCTGATAAATAAGCCATTAGTCAAATTCGCCCAGGCCTTGACAATCTGGTTGATCGGTTGTTGGTGTTTCTCGGCTAAACTTTGACGTCCGTTCAGTCGGACATTAGCGTCCAAAAGGTTAATAAAAATTAATTCTGTGTACTATTTCTAGTTTATACACCAAGACTAAAGTATGAGATGTTTTTGCCATCATAGAATTTTTAAATTTGTTTCACGTAAACTACCTTTTCTAGGTACATCCCCCCTTTTTTTTATAAGAATTTCCATTTTAACTTACCATAAGTGTTATATATCAAAGTGATCTACAGTTCATTGTGAACAAAATTATACTGCATATACATAGATTAACATTTAAAAAAAGATTTTTTATGGATTTTATAAAAATACCATGCAAATCACCTGAAAACAGCCTGTTGGTTGTAGGGTTAATAGCAACATAATCTCACATGGAGTTTTATTGTAGGTAGTTCCAATAATGGTAGAGTGATTTTTTTTTAATGGGATATCGGATGAGATCTATTTCAATTCATTTTTTATTATTTTTCTAAAAAATCCCAGTGGGAACATATATTTGCATGTTGACTATGGGATACTAGACATCCAAAAGTCATATGGAAATTTGCTTTTATTCAACTAAAGAATAATTGAAATAATGACTAATCATATTTTAACAACTTTCACTGCCAACATCGTGTTTTCATTTTACTTTTGTGAAGTATTGAAGTGTGACAAATAACCAAGTGTGTTTAGTGTGCGTGTTAAGTGTGTTTTGATTTTGTGAGCCTTACTATCAAAAGGCCTCACAAAATAAAAAGTTTTTAATGTTGATTACAGTTTTTAAACCAATAAGTTTATAACCTCCATCTTCCAACATTACATAACCAGGGTGTTTTTTAATTTAAACACTAAAATACTCTCGTATGATTCATTGTAATTTTAGAAACCCATGGGAGAGAGCCCTGTAGTCGATGAAACCCAAATCCACAAAAAAGGCGCATTTACAGAATAAGATCCTTTATTTAATAGCAAATATGTACAAAAAATATAGTTCAAGAAATTCTTTTGATAATGAGATAACAGACTTGAAACAGTATATACTCAATACTGTACTTCAAGTATGTCACAAAAAAGGCCAAAAAGAAATGCCCGAGAACTATAGACCTATTACTAATGTACCAACCTTTAGCAAAATTATAGAAAACCCGTATGTTTAAGCAATTATATAAGTATTTTATGGAAAACAATTTACTGTAACAAAGAACCAATGATTTGGATTTAGGCCAAATCACTTTACTGCTAAGGCTATAGAATGTCTAGTAAATTCAATTCTATGGGGTCCAGAAGACAAACAGGTAATTGGTTCTACCATTATAGACATGGCAAAGGCTTATGATGTTGTTACTCACTCTATTATGTTTGAAAAACTTAATTTCTATGGTGTAAGGAACAAAGCATTAAAGTTGATCCAAAGTTACCTAATAAATAGAATGCAAATGGTTACTGTAAAACAATGTTTTTGTCACAGTATCAAGAAGATGGTAGCAGGTGTTTCCCCAAGGTTCTGTACTTGGTCCTTTTTTGTTTTTTAGTCCTTTATTAATGATTTTCATATTAATTTTTCATCCATGTTCTGTTGTACTTTATGCAGATGATATAACTCTTCTTTGTTCTAATTTTTAATGTGTAGCAACTTAATGTACAATTAATGAATGCTCTTTCAACAAGGTAAAGATTGGTATTAAGCCAACAATCTTATTATAAATGAAAATAAGATTCAAAACATAATTTTTACATGCAATAATAATTTAGATTTAGACGATAACTACATTAAACCTGTTAAGCTCTTGGGGATTGTACTCGAAAGTAAAACTTAGCTTGGAGGCCACATGTGGGAGATGTCTGTAAAAAAACGTTCTAGAGTAATCTTTCTCCTATGTAAACTTAAGTATTGTGTTAATTTTGAAAGTATTGTTAATGACTTACTGTGGACTGTTTCCATATACACCTTTGTTATGGTACCCGTCTATGAGGCAACTCTTGTGCCTACAAAAAGTTTTTGTGTGGCAAAAAAGGCAATCAGGTTAATGGCAGATCCTTCTAATCAAGAGTCCTGCATTATAATTCCAAAATAATGACTTGCTTGTATTTACATATATCAGAATTTAATGATGTTAGAGAAAATATCAACACCTTTATCCAGCATTTACAAATTCGACGCCCCTAGGTCTACAGACCAAAGAGCGCCCCCCCCCCCCCCCCTCCCAGAGGACTCTGATTACACTGACTGTAGAAATCCAGTAAATTTCTTAAATTACGTAATTTTGATGAAATATAATTACAATAGTATATATATATATATATATATATATAGGAGTGTTTTGAATAAATAAAAGCAATGAACCCATGAATGAGTCAACGTCGCACCCCGGACCTAGTTGACCTTGGCCACCCGCTCCGCCGGGCGCCAACACCACCCGCCGCCGCAACTTTTTTTCTTTTGTGTGCTTTAAAATTTATGCGCCCCCTAAAATTTTGCGCCCTAGGCCTGGGCCTAGTGGGCCTATAGGGAAATGCGGTACTGCCTTTATCTCTCATGAGTTAGTACATGATTACAACACTAGATTTTATTATAATCTTGTAGCACCTCAAGTAAGACTAACTCAGACCTATAATAGTTACAATTCCCAACAGACTAGATTATTCAACAAACTACCATATAATTACAGTGTCGCTTATATAAAGTCTTTAAGGAGACAGGCTTCTTAAAAAAAAACACAAATATTCTGACAAAAGTTTGTTTTTTAATGGAAAAACAAATATTTAAATTATACAAAATAGTAAAAATGGACATGGGGGGGGTAATATGCAAAACAAATCAGATAATCAAATAGGTCCTCCCATGACCCCCCCTTTAATAACATTCTTTTTAGATCCGTATTTGGCATCGAAACATATGAGTGTCAGGACAGTCGCTTCCTTCTTGATACTACCTCCGCCATATCTGGTGCCAACATGAACTTCAGTTCAGGCTTTGTTCTTGGGTTTTTTTCTTTGGCTCATCGCGTATACGACTGGCCATGGTATTCCCCATAAAATTTTCTATCGGAATTAACGGATCCGGGCTATTCGTGTGTGGTCCACATCATAACCCTCAACATCATGGATAACTGAACCGATATTCTTACGTTGTGATGACCTAGATTATGTTTCACGTTGCATTGTCTTGGTTGAAAGATGTAATTTTCACCAAGTCAATTATATTGGCAGATGGGTAACATGAAATTTCTTCTAGAGTATTATGACAATAATATAATAACAGTTTCATTGTGCCTTCAACTGAGACTGAATGCTCCCCATACCCTCACCAACTTGGAAATGCAACCCCAAATCATAACTTGCTATCGCCCACCAGGCCTTTGTGAACTGACAGGCGCTACCCATGCAGGTATAAATTTTTCATGTATTGGTACGTCGTTACCCTAGGACTCAGCGTCCTTGGAAATAGTTTCAAAACTTCTGCATTCCCCATTAGAAAACAAAACACCCCGGCATGCCGCCAAGCTTCTTTTGTCCACCCTAATCGCTGCGCCCTAGGCACCAAATCATGGACGTGTCATTTTTGGTCCTTGTCCTTTTAACAAATGTTTGCTGAGGAAAGCGTAAAATGGATTTCATACCAGGCATCTCTAAGGTCTTGGAATCACCACAGTTGTCTTACAAACCCTCACCCCTTGAAACGATCATCAATCTTGTTTTCAACAATGCTGCTTAGTAAATCAGGTGCACATGCATTTCGGGGTCCTTTTTTTGCTCATCACTAGTAGCTTACGATCCTGCCGTAGGCGTGGTTATTAAAAAAAACGTGGCCTACCACTACCGCTGGGGCATCTAATCACGGTACCGGGCTAGGTTAAAAACGGTTCGCACCAGTATTTTCAACACCATGAATTATAGTACACATGTAACTTGGATGCAATTGTTCGGTATAGAACTACCGGTTTTATTTTTTTTTATGATTTTTATTGTCATTTTTTTTAAAAAAAAAAAACATACCGGATTAACTTGCCATTTAAAGTCCCTCGTGGCCGTGACACAGATGAGCGAACTGCCATAAATCACAGCTTTGAACTATTCACAAGAACATCGAAATAAATCCAAGGTCACAAAAGAAGATTGCAGTAACGAACTTTCACAATCGCAGTGTGGAAATTCGCCGGGCAAAAGGGGCTATATTCAAACAAAAACACAACGCGCCAGAGGAACAATACAATGGACGCGTTCAGACCGCATGTCTGAAAATGAGAATGCGTCTACTTGTAGAAGCGAAATTAAAACACACATTTTTTGTTATAAAATGTTTCCAAAATAAAATTTTATATTTAAGTACCCCTAGACCAGTTGAGGATACAAAATTAATTTGTAACCCGATGACATAATTTTTTAAATGAACAACATGAGTTATAAAAAAAAGTACTGTGCAAGTTTCATTACAAATAATGGCAAGCCAGTAAGCAATGTTATAAAAATAAAAATATCTAAAAAAACAAAGTGTTATTTTTTGCAGTTCCTTAAAATACATTAATGCCAATGCTTCTAACCACATTAAAGAGGATAAAAAAAATATTGAAATTGTGAATAAAAACTTTCATGAATTTATGTCCTTAAAACAGCAAACAATCAATAGCAATGAGAAAATTAGTTAGTTATAGGGCCAACTGTGTAACATTTCTTGTCTCTTTCAGCACAGGTGACCCTTTAAACTTTTCAATGCGACACAGGTATAAGAGAACTACCAATATAATAATTTTTTAAAACTAAGGATTTTCAACTTGGCTTAAGACAAAAGCATTTTTAACTGCTGTTGACGATGTACATGGAAGTTGCAACACAGTTTGAACAGTTACGAAATACCAGGCCTGGTAAATGTAACCAAATTAGGCGTTTAAAAAAAAAAAAATATATCAAATGGTTATTCATGACAAATGTCTATTAGTAACTTGAAAATTGTTATTTAAATAGGCCAATAAAGATCTTGAATCTTATAATAACACAGTAACAAATAATTTTAATTTTTCCCAAAAACAATTAGGTTTAATAAGTAGTTGTATATTGGGGGGGATTTACAGTGATAAATAACTTTTGAAATTTTAAACTCAAAATAACAAAAAGTTT